>NC_136900.1:2739514-2765407 GCF_949152265.1 Phoxinus phoxinus | reverse complement strand
TACAGTGTAACTTTCGGTAATTACAGTGTACCTATAAAGTACTTATGTGTAAGTATAGGGGAACAATATGTAAAGTCTTGGGAATAAAGGGGTAACAACCAGGAAAATACTGCGTAATTAAAACTAAATTACAGTGTAACTTTCGGTAATTACAGTGTACCTATAAAGTACGTACGTGTAAGTATATAGGGGAACAATGTAAAGTTTTGGAATAAAGGGGTAACAACCAGGGAAAAAAAAAAATTATTTAGGCAAATTATTTATACTGTAAGTATTTTAGAACTACGGGGTACTTATACTATAATACAATCTTACTTTTGGGAGCAATTTAGCGAGTAGGCTACATACACTGGAACTTTTTGTAATAATAGTGTATAGATACATAAAGGCTTTTTTCAAATTACGGGGTAGCCTATATATCAGTGCATTTATAAAGTAGGCTAATTTGTTTTTATTGCAAAGGTGCACTGATTAAGTTGTTTCAAGGCAAGTAAAACTATTGCAACTTTTTTTTTTTTTATGCTGGGGAAATATACTCTTTTCATGTAGTTACAGGGTAAGTATGACATTGCGGGCCGTAAATTAAAGTGGTGCTTCTTACCCTCTTGTTTCATGTAGTTACAGGGTAAGTATGACATTGCGGGCCGTAAATTAAAGTGGTGCTTCTTACCCTCTTGTTTCATGTAGTTACAGGGTAAGTACAATAAAAACACATGTAAACACACAATCTGATATCACTTGGAAAACTTTATTTGAAAAACAACTTATTTCAAAAAAGATTTACAACATATTACACTTATTATTCTTTATTCCTTTTTTAAAATCAAATTTTCATTTCAAATACTAAAGTCCTGACAGAAAGTATACGTTTTTGCATGGCTTCCTACTTCCTCCTCCTCCTCTTGTTCCTCTTCTTCTTTTTCTATCATTCCACTGATTAGCCTAATCTTAAGAAGGAGTCTTTTGCTATTCTGTATTATGTATTAAAAGAAAATACAGTACACCCAGAAATGTTCTCGTAATTTACTCATCTTTTCGCTACCGACCAACTGTCACCAGCGTCCAGCGAGTGCATGAGAGTCGGCTTGGCTTCGTGTTTGGTGAAGCTTCACGCGTTCATTACGTTCTCGCGGGAGTTAGATGTGAAACTCGCGCGAGAACTGCCATCTCTGTTCTTCTGTATTGTTTGTTTTTCATTATTATTATGTGTTATTGTTTGTATTTTGTTGTGAGCATTAATACAAAAAAAAAAAAAAAATCGACATTCGGTTTCTCGGCGCGCTTACGTCACGCGTGTCAAGCGTGAACTCAACCCTCTCATGCACACGCAAGTGACAGTTGGTCGGAACGGAAGCGATAGTCTTTAAAATGTTTAAATATTTGGTATTTTTCTTACAAACACTTATCGTCTCACTTCAGAAGACATTGATTCATCCATTGGGGTCGTATGGATTACTTTAGTTATTGCTGTATGTGCTGTTTGATGTCAACTTTTAGGAACACATCCCAGATAGCAGACCGATGTCGATTCAACGTTGATTTTTAGTTGTAAAGGTTAGTATCAATCATCAATCAAATTTCAACGTTTAATCAACAGTTACGTTCAATCAGAACGTTATTACACCGAAAATAAAACATTGATTCAACATTGAAATGCGGTTGAATGGCGTGTCTGACGTTGATTCAACGTTAATTCGATGAGCAAAACGATGTTGTTTCAATGTCACGAGAAACGTTGTTTCCACATTGGTTCGATGTCAGTTTGCTATCTGGGATGGGCTTGCATTATGCATTCACAGAGATTAAGTTATATATTTTTCTAAAAAAAAATGTTGTGTTAATCTGAAGAAGGAAATTCATACATCTCGGATGACATGAGGGTAAAAGATGAGTAAGTTAAATGGTGAGGACATTTCTGTACTGTATTTTCTTTTAACACATAATACAGAATAGCAAGAGACATGGGATTCCTTCTTAAGATTTATCAGTGGAAAGAAAGAAAAAGAAGAAGAGGAACAAGAGGAGGAGGAAACCAAGCAAGAGAAAGTGTTGTAAATCCGTTTTAAAATAAGTTGTTTTTCAAATAAAGTTTTCCAAGTGATATCAGATTGTGTGTTTACATGTGTTTTTATTGTACTTACCCTGTAACTACATGAAACAAGAGGGTAAGAAGCACCACTTTAATTTACGGCCCGCAATGTCATACTTACCCTGTAACTACATGAAAAGAGTATATTTCCCCAGCATAAAAAAAAAAAAAGTTGCAATAGTTTTACTTGCCTTGAAACAACTTAATCAGTGCACCTTTGCAATAAAAACAAATTAGCCTACTTTATAAATGCACTGATATATAGGCTACCCCGTAATTTGAAAAAAGCCTTTATGTATCTATACACTATTATTACAAAAAGTTCCAGTGTATGTAGCCTACTCGCTAAATTGCTCACAAAAGTAAGATTGTATTATAGTATAAGTACCCCGTAGTTCTAAAATACTTACAGTATAAATAATTTGCCTAAATAATTTTTTTTTTTCCCTGGTTGTTACCCCTTTATTCCAAAACTTTACATTGTTCCCCTATATACTTACACGTACGTACTTTATAGGTACACTGTAATTACCGAAAGTTACACTGTAATTTAGTTTTAATTACGCAGTATTTTCCTGGTTGTTACCCCTTTATTCCCAAGACTTTACATATTGTTCCCCTATACTTACACATAAGTACTTTATAGGTACACTGTAATTACCGAAAGTTACACTGTAATTTCATTGTAATTACGCAGTACTTTCCGGGCTGTAATCTAAAGCGTTACCCTTCATTTCTGTTCCACTGAAGAAAGAAAGACATGAACATCTTGATGACGTGGAGGAGAGTAAACTATCAGGAATAAACAGTACGACCACGATCTGTCTCTACTTCTGCTTCATCGAGACTTTTTATATTGTCTTACACTTAACACACGAGCACATGTAAACTTGCCGCTGAGCGTCCACAGTCAGCGTGGCCACAGATGCGTTTGTTTGTCACACATTAAGTGGGAAATACTCCTTTAACTCCCCGTGTGCGTCTCCACAGCGTGTCGTCGAGCCGGGCCGCTGTACCGCACGGATCCCGAGCACACAGTCCACATCTAATTACCAGCGCTTAATTAGTATCGGGATAAACCTCCACGGGGCACCTGCAATCTTAATTCATATGCTGACAGCGAGGAACAAGTGTTAATGTGCTGTATTTATGTTAATACTCCCAAAGTGTACGTGTGTGAAGTTCCTTTGACATCCCTGAAGTACTTCCTTCACAATTAAAGCTAATAAAAGAACATCTATGAGCGTATTTGACACATTTAAATGCATTTAGAAGAGAAACAGACCAAAAAGACATCAGAATGAAAATGATAATTCACCCAAAAAGGAAAATTTATGATCAATCTCCAGGTGTGGTGATGGGTGTGTGAGGATGTGCGGCTATTCTAATCCCAAAGGCCGAGGGAACTTTATCAGGATCATAGTGTCCCGGATCCATCAAATAACTGGCCTTTAAAAATATAAATCTGCCTCTTATTTAACACAGGGGTGTGCTGACTTATGCACACTGTGTTTTAAGTAAGAACATTTATTTATTTACCACAGATTATTCATTCACAAAGAAAATTGGTGTCCTTAAAGGTTGGAGTTTTCCTCATTTTTCTAATTAAGTTAAATTTCCAAACAATGATTTTTTATTCCTCTTTTTAGTAAACTTTAGCATGCTGGGTTGTTTTAACCTAATTTTGGGTCAAATATGGACAAATCCAGCCATTGGGTTAAATTTTTTAATTGCATTTTTGATCCAATGTTTGGGTTTGTCCATATTTGACCCAAAATTGGGTTAAAACAACCCAGCATTTTTTAGAGTGTAGAAGAACAAAAACAAATGTCACTCCATTGATTGTGACACAAGCAATGCTAAGTTTTAGAAACATCGTTTGTCCTCTTATTTATTTGGCAACACCAAAAGGCCAACATTGAATCCCAATTTTGGGTCAAATATGGACAAACCCAGCCGTTGGGTTACATTTTTTAATTAAATTTTAACCCAACGTTTGGGTTGGTCCATATTTGACCCAAAAATGGGTTGAAACAACCCAGCATTTTTTAGAATGTACATTTCCCTGTTATTTGAAAAAAGAAGAATGTGGCTTTTCACAACTCTTGTTTTTAAAGAAATTACCCTTGCACCAATATATTCCACTGGTGAAGTTTTTTTTTTTTTTTTTCAGTTTGCCCTCTTGTTCAGGAAAATTAATGTCTATGTGCAGAATATAATCCATCACGCACTGAAAGCAGAGGTCATTCAGGAAATGATAGCAGGTACGATTAGGTCTCTACACAGAGACATTCACACACACACACACACACACACA
The DNA here is from genome assembly GCF_949152265.1 of Phoxinus phoxinus. Lineage (NCBI taxonomy): Eukaryota > Metazoa > Chordata > Actinopteri > Cypriniformes > Leuciscidae > Phoxinus > Phoxinus phoxinus. The sequence continues at coordinate 2,761,001 of NC_136900.1, read as the reverse complement.
CACACACACACACACACACACACACACACACACACACACACACACACACACATACACACACACTGTACACAAACACATGTGTATGAACACACCACAAATGCGGGGAACTTCCTCACACTCCTTGCCTTGACTTTGCCAAGTGCACAGAGGAGAAAACTCTCAAGGTTTCCGTCAAGGAGTTTCTCACAGACAAAGTCAAATCCTAAACGTTCCCTAAAAAGAAAATACCGTGGCGGTACCATGGTGTAGTGGTGCTGACATCACGGTACATTGATATATACACACACCATGGAGCTGAATGATTACCATACTCATACACAACAGTATTACCATGGCACTACAGTAGTTTTCTCACTGATCACACACACACACACACACACACACACACACACACACACACACACACACACACACAGGCTGTGCAGCGAGACCTGGTGTGACATAAAGTAAAGTTATTATGATGAAATTTCCGTAATGTAGATTTATCCCGCTCACGGGTCTATAGGGAATCAGTAAAGCTATTCAAGGGCAAAGTATTTACACACACACACACACACACACACACACACACACTCCTCTGGTCAATACCGAATCAAAGTGTATTGGGCCACCCCGGCACAGAGATCACACATTAATCCCATGCATTAATTATTGACACTAAATTTAATTTGAAAAGCAAACGTACACAAATCCACCGGTCAGATTTTAATAATGCAAACAGGCAATGCAGGGCGTAATCATATTGCTATTGATTAATATACAACAACTAAGGGTAGTCAGGCATGCATGATAACCCATAAACATATCAGAGACTGCATCACTGAGCGCACTGGATTATGGGTAACACGTGCAGGATCCTCTAACGCCTGTTCTTAAAGACGGCAACACTACAGTACATGATGCAAAGGAACTATACAAATGTAAACAAACTACACAAAACACTACTGGTGATTATTAATAAAAAGATTATGACACATTTCTGATGATTAACAAAAATAAATAAATCGAACAAAACATTGTTACAAACGATTATGTAAATAAACGACAGAATAAATCACTTCTTTTCTTAGTCATTGCGTTTTGTTCTGCTGTTCATTTATGTAAAAGTTTTCTATTGTTTGTTTACATCAATTGCTCTTCAATGTTACTGATGATTATGTAAACAAACAATAGAACAAAACAATGTTACTGATTAATAAAGTGTTTCTGTCTATACAATGTTACAGTGACCGTGTTTTGTTCTATTGCTTCTTTACGGAATCATTAGTAACGTGTTTGTTCTATTGTTTGTTTTATTGTCAGTAACACTTTGTTTTGATCTTTTATTAACGTACATAATTCAGTTGTTTCACAATTTACTGACAATTAAATAAACAAACAACAGAAAAAATTTAACTGACAATTACGTAAGCGAACATTATAACAAACAAAATGTTACTAATTGTTATGCAGATTATCTAAACAAATAATAGAACGAAACAATGTCGCTGACGATTATCTAAACAAATAATAGAACGAAACAATGTCGCTGGCGATTATCTAAACAAATAATAGAACGAAACAATGTTGCTGGCGATTATCTAAACAAATAATAGAACGAAACAATGTTACTGATGATTATCTAAACAAATAATATAACGAAACAATGTTACTGAGGATTATCTAAACAAATAATATAACGAAACAATGTTACTGCCGATTATCTAAACAAATAATAGAACGAAACAATGTTACTGAGGATTATCTAAACAAATAATATAACGAAACAATGTTACTGCCGATTATCTAAACAAATAATAGAACGAAACAATGTTACTGAGGATTATCTAAACAAATAATAGAACGAAACAATGTTACTGAGGATTATCTAAACAAATAATAGAACGAAACAATGTTGCTGATGATTATCTAAACAAATAATAGAACGAAACAATGTTACTGACGATTATCTAAACAAATATTAGAATGAAACAATGTTACTGACAATTATCTAAACAAATAATAGAACGAAACAATGTTACTGACGATTATCTAAACAAATAATAGAACGAAACAATGTTACTGACTATTATCTAAACAAATATTAGAATGAAACAATGTTACTGACAATTATCTAAACAAATAATAGAACGAAACAATGTTACTGACGATTATCTAAACAAATAATAGAACGAAACAATGTTACTGACGATTATCTAAACAAATATTAGAATGAAACAATGTTACTGACAATTATCTAAACAAATAATAGAACGAAACAATGTTACTGTCGATTATCTAAACAAATAATAGAACGAAACAATGTTACTGGCGTTTATCTAAACAAATAATAGAACGAAACAATGTTACTGGCGATTATCTAAACAAATAATAGAACGAAACAATGTTACTGAGGATTATCTAAACAAATAATAGAACGAAACAATGTTACTGAGGATTATCTAAACAAATAATAGAACGAAACAATGTTGCTGATGATTATCTAAACAAATAATAGAACGAAACAATGTTACTGACAATTATCTAAACAAATAATAGAACGAAACAATGTTGCTGATGATTATCTAAACAAATAATAGAACGAAACAATGTTACTGACAATTATCTAAACAAATAATAGAACGAAACAATGTTACTGACGATTATCTAAACAAATAATAGAACGAAACAATGTTACTGACAATTATCTAAACAAATAATAGAACGAAACAATGTTACTGACAATTATCTAAACAAATAATAGAACGAAACAATGTTACTGACGATTATCTAAACAAATAATAGAACGAAACAATGTCACTGACAATTATCTAAACAAATAATAGAACGAAACAATGTTACTGACGATTATCTAAACAAATAATAGAACGAAACAATGTTACTGACTATTATCTAAACAAATATTAGAATGAAACAATGTTACTGACAATTATCTAAACAAATAATAGAACGAAACAATGTTACTGACGATTATCTAAACAAATAATAGAACGAAACAATGTTACTGACGATTATCTAAACAAATATTAGAATGAAACAATGTTACTGACAATTATCTAAACAAATAATAGAACGAAACAATGTTACTGTCGATTATCTAAACAAATAATAGAACGAAACAATGTTACTGACAATTATCTAAACAAATAATAGAACGAAACAATGTTACTGGCGATTATCTAAACAAATAATAGAACGAAACAATGTTACTGACAATTATCTAAACAAATAATAGAACGAAACAATGTTACTGACAATTATCTAAACAAATAATAGAACGAAACAATGTTACTGTCGATTATCTAAACAAATAATAGAACGAAACAATGTTACTGACAATTATCTAAACAAATAATAGAACGAAACAATGTTACTGATGATTATCTAAACAAATAATAGAACGAAACAATGTCGCTGGCGATTATCTAAACAAATAATAGAACGAAACAATGTTGCTGGCGATTATCTAAACAAATAATAGAACGAAACAATGTTACTGATGATTATCTAAACAAATAATATAACGAAACAATGTTACTGAGGATTATCTAAACAAATAATATAACGAAACAATGTTACTGCCGATTATCTAAACAAATAATAGAACGAAACAATGTTGCTGATGATTATCTAAACGAATAATAGAACGAAACAATGTTACTGAGGATTATCTAAACAAATAATAGAACGAAACAATGTTACTGAGGATTATCTAAACAAATAATAGAACGAAACAATGTTACTGACGATTATCTAAACAAATATTAGAATGAAACAATGTTACTGACAATTATCTAAACAAATAATAGAACGAAACAATGTTACTGACGATTATCTAAACAAATAATAGAACGAAACAATGTTACTGACTATTATCTAAACAAATATTAGAATGAAACAATGTTACTGACAATTATCTAAACAAATAATAGAACGAAACAATGTTACTGACGATTATCTAAACAAATAATAGAACGAAACAATGTTACTGACGATTATCTAAACAAATATTAGAATGAAACAATGTTACTGACAATTATCAAAACAAATAATAGAACGAAACAATGTTACTGGCGATTATCTAAACAAATAATAGAACGAAACAATGTTACTGAGGATTATCTAAACAAATATTAGAATGAAACAATGTTACTGACAATTATCTAAACAAATAATAGAACGAAACAATGTTACTGACGATTATCTAAACAAATAATAGAACGAAACAATGTTACTGACGATTATCTAAACAAATATTAGAATGAAACAATGTTACTGACAATTATCTAAACAAATAATAGAACGAAACAATGTTACTGTCGATTATCTAAACAAATAATAGAACGAAACAATGTTACTGACAATTATCTAAATAAATAATAGAACGAAACAATGTTACTGGCGATTATCTAAACAAATAATAGAACGAAACAATGTTACTGACAATTATCTAAATAAATAATAGAACGAAACAATGTTACTGACAATTATCTAAACAAATAATAGAACGAAACAATGTTACTGGCGATTATCTAAACAAAAAATAGAACGAAACAATGTTACTGTCGATTATCTAAACAAATAATAGAACGAAACAATGTTACTGACAATTATCTAAACAAATAATAGAACGAAACAATGTTACTGACGATTATCTAAACAAATAATAGAACGAAACAATGTTACTGACGATTATCTAAACAAATATTAGAATGAAACAATGTTACTGACAATTATCTAAACAAATAATAGAACGAAACAATGTTACTGTCGATTATCTAAACAAATAATAGAACGAAACAATGTTACTGATGATTATCTAAACAAATAATAGAACGAAACAATGTCGCTGGCGATTATCTAAACAAATAATAGAACGAAACAATGTTGCTGGCGATTATCTAAACAAATAATAGAACGAAACAATGTTACTGATGATTATCTAAACAAATAATATAACGAAACAATGTTACTGAGGATTATCTAAACAAATAATATAACGAAACAATGTTACTGCCGATTATCTAAACAAATAATAGAACGAAACAATGTTGCTGATGATTATCTAAACGAATAATAGAACGAAACAATGTTACTGAGGATTATCTAAACAAATAATAGAACGAAACAATGTTACTGAGGATTATCTAAACAAATAATAGAACGAAACAATGTTACTGACGATTATCTAAACAAATATTAGAATGAAACAATGTTACTGACAATTATCTAAACAAATAATAGAACGAAACAATGTTACTGACGATTATCTAAACAAATAATAGAACGAAACAATGTTACTGACTATTATCTAAACAAATATTAGAATGAAACAATGTTACTGACAATTATCTAAACAAATAATAGAACGAAACAATGTTACTGACGATTATCTAAACAAATAATAGAACGAAACAATGTTACTGACGATTATCTAAACAAATATTAGAATGAAACAATGTTACTGACAATTATCAAAACAAATAATAGAACGAAACAATGTTACTGGCGATTATCTAAACAAATAATAGAACGAAACAATGTTACTGAGGATTATCTAAACAAATATTAGAATGAAACAATGTTACTGACAATTATCTAAACAAATAATAGAACGAAACAATGTTACTGACGATTATCTAAACAAATAATAGAACGAAACAATGTTACTGACGATTATCTAAACAAATATTAGAATGAAACAATGTTACTGACAATTATCTAAACAAATAATAGAACGAAACAATGTTACTGTCGATTATCTAAACAAATAATAGAACGAAACAATGTTACTGACAATTATCTAAATAAATAATAGAACGAAACAATGTTACTGGCGATTATCTAAACAAATAATAGAACGAAACAATGTTACTGACAATTATCTAAATAAATAATAGAACGAAACAATGTTACTGACAATTATCTAAACAAATAATAGAACGAAACAATGTTACTGGCGATTATCTAAACAAAAAATAGAACGAAACAATGTTACTGTCGATTATCTAAACAAATAATAGAACGAAACAATGTTACTGACAATTATCTAAACAAATAATATAACGAAACAATGTTACTGGCGATTATCTAAACAAAAAATAGAACGAAACAATGTTACTGGCGATTATCTAAACAAATAATAGAACGAAACAATGTTACTGACAATTATCTAAACAAATAATAGAACGAAACAATGTTGCTGATGATTATCTAAACAAATAATAGAACGAAACAATGTTCCTGACAAATTATCTAAACAAATAATAGAACGAAACAATGTTACTGTCGATTATTTAAACAGATAATAGAACGAAACAATGTTACTGACAATTATTTAAACAGATAATAGAACGAAACAATGTTACTGACAATTATTTAAACAGATAATAGAACGAAACAATGTTACTGTCGATTATTTAAACAAATAATAGAACGAAACAATGTTACTGTCGATTATTTAAACAGATAATAGAACGAAACAATGTTAATGATGATTATCTAAACAAATAATAGAACGAAACAATGTCGTTGACGATTATCTAAACAAATAATAGAACGAAACAATGTCGTTGACGATTATCTAAACAAATAACAGAACGAAACAATGTTAATGATGATTATCTAAACAAATAATAGAACGAAACAATGTTGCTGGCGATAACGCAGGGCGAACAACAGAACAAACAAAATGTTACAAATCATTATGTAAACAAAGAAAAGAACAAAGTGTGATGACAGAGGTGAAATACACACAGACACAGTCCCCTAAAAATAACTCTATTCATCTAATGTGGGCAGAGGTATAGACCTGTAAAGAACGCCCTTCAATGAAAAGAGACAGAGATGGAGAGAGTGTGAAGAAGAGCAAGATGGCTGGAGATCATCTTTAACACTTAACAATGACCGGAGCAGAGGCAGTTTACCTTCTGCCACAGGCTGTTATGAATAGAGGCCATCAGTCTGTCGCTCAAGAAAGAGCGAGAGAGGGAGACATCTCAGCCCGCTGATTTATGAAAATAATGAAATATGTATGGCTGACAGCTTGAAGGATCACCGTTGAGGTTTTATTCTAATGCACTTGTCCTCTTTGCAAATCACCCATCACCCGTGTCAAGTCGAGCGGTTTTTCCACGGCCACGCTGAAAGCCGTCTATAAAGAGGATGGACCACTCCTGCTGGCCACGCTTTAAAAGACACATATTGATGTCTGTGTAGTTGCAGATTTTTTAAACCCATAGATGACGGAGGTGGAAAACCAACTAAAGGAGCCGACTCTGACTTTGGTACAGGTGTGAGAGAGCACTCCTAATCTTAAACCACGATTTCACTTGTGTTTCATAGTCGATTAAAGACAGATGCTGTTCTTGACCACATCAAACCGCTTCTAGCTTTGTAAGCTCGGTTTTGTGTGTTATTGCTTTCCGATATGGGCAAAAAACTCTGCTTTAAAGTCGCCCTGTAGTCGATCATTTTATTCCTTAAAACTCATCTTTGATCACCAACATGACATATTTAAATGTTTTTGCTTTTTACACTTATGACTTATGAATTTACACATGGTTTGTCCTAAAGCAGATAAAAAATACCACATAGACACATAAACAACAATAAAAACTGGATTTTTACCGCAGGGGGACTTAAAAGGTTTTAGAGGGGCTTTGTGCTTTTGTCAGCATGGGAGACTAAACCAGTATGTTGAGCGTGTGAACACAATGGCCAATTAGAGACATATATGTTGAGTGTGTGAACGCAATGACCAATCAGAGATGTATATGTTGAGCGTGTGAACGCAATGGCCAATCAGAGACATGTTGAGCGTTTAAAGCCTACAAAGTAACTATGCCGTATTTGAGTAAACGTAATTCGTTTCTGTACTGACAGAATATCAAAGGTACTAGCAACTTTTACTCTCTACTTGACTACATTTTTGAATAAGTACATGTACTCTTTACACCAATACATTTTCAAGTTTTTACGACCCTGTAATTACATATTCAAAAGAAGTACCTGTGATTTCGGACGCAGCCAATGTGTCTGAAAGCGCTAGACTGCGACAAGACCAGGCTAATTTACATGAGTGCTCGAGTCAACTTCATAATAAAGACATTACATACAAAAAGGATGACAACAAAGGATATAATTTCATATCAGGTTCAAATTCATGAAGCAACACTTCGCCCAGTTGGATACACAATATTTACTTAGCATGGCATGAAGCCATTGCCTCCGCATCTTTTCATGTTAGCAAACAAGCAGTCAAACCACCGCCTTCCCATTCTCTTAATGAAGCGCTCAACATCGCCACAGCTGTCTCTCTAATGCACAACATTAGCTAAAGGATCTCTTTAACAAATCAGATTAGGAAAACCTCATATTAAAAGCCTTTCACATAACAAAGCGGCTAAACCCGTATATGAGAGCCGCAATATCACTAGCCCACCGCGCTAGCCGTTAGAGCAAAGTGCTGGCACTGTAATCTAATAGATATCGTATTGCTCGAGCAGTCCGTTGCACAGGGAGTGGCGCTTTTCAATGGACCCTAAATGGGGGATGAATAGAGTCAGGCATCCTGAAGGACGCCTAAACTTAATTTGAGTGAGTTAAAAGGTTGGAAATGGTATTGAGCTGCTCCGCCGGGGCCAGGGGCGTTAGCGGGGCCGTTTAGCCAGCGTTTCAATGGGCTCCTGTCCTGTTAAAGTCCTTCTCAGACCCAGCTCATTTCTTTTAAAAGCCCGAGCAGCACCTTTAAGGATTATTAAAACAGTGCAGGAGAGCAGGAGGTTAGCGAGCACCGGGATCTGAGCGGATCCAGCATGGCAATGTGGGGATGGACAATCTCTCCAACAGATAATGGTAATGATGATGGGTGCGATAGCTTTGAATCAATACGCCTCTTAAACTGGATCCATTGTTTTGAGATATATTACATCCTCCTGTCAGCTTGTGTAAGGGCCTTCAGAGGGGTAATGTACACAGCGATCCCATAGGCCCGAGCGGCAGCATTGTGCTGTGACTCTCGTTAAATGGTGTAATAACGAGCTGGGCCGGGGGACGCCGGGACTCTCTATGAGAACGCTGATCTTAAGTGGATGATTCAAGCCGAGACACTTCAGCCACAGTCAATACCGTTCCGACTGCGTGTGGCCCACTTTACAACCACAAGACCTTTCATCCCGGGCAAGTCGGACAGAAACTCAGACCACGGCGCTCTGAGAAGCTCCACCTGAACATGAAGGCCCACCCATCAAATAAAGAAGCAACTTGAGTCAGGATTATTATTATTACTGAATTATCCAAACATATACATCATCTCATGGCTATTTATCGTATTTTTATTATATTTTGTACTTTTATTATGACGTATGTCAATGATAGTGTCTACGTACAAGTACAATTTTTTAAAGTCCACCTGTAGTCAATCATTTTATCCCTTAAAACTCATCTTTGATCACCAAAGTTATATATTTACAGTTTTTTCCTTGAAAATGCCTTAAAATACCTTGAATGTAACTCGACACCCTTGTCTCATTTAGTATGCGCGGTTCTATGAATATGCAAATGAGCCCCGCCTCCACTCACTCACTCACTGATCCACTGGTTGACGATCACACGTTGATCTGATTGGTCAAGGTAGTGTGTGACGTCAGAAACACCAGCGATTTCAAACCGTGTGTTTGAGACTGTCTTTGGTTCACTGCAGTTTTAAGCAGAAAATACTCAGCAATGCTGTCGACTTATGAACTTACACATGGTGTGTGTTAAAGCGTATTAAAAACACCATATAGACACATAAACTACATTAAACGCTGGAGTTTCACCACAGGGGGATTTTAATGAAAAATCTATCTAGTATAAAGCATAAGTTCTTAGTAATGAGCCCATTGGTTTAGGGGGGAAAACATCTTTTATACAGTTTTCAAAAATATTTTTTTATTTACTGAATAATAAAATAAATGGTATGTGGTTTAACCATCATGTAACGAGTAATAACATATTTTCTGTACACCTTGAATCTTTGTTAAGATGCTTAATCTATCTTTTACAAATATTATGATTTATTGAGTCATAAATACCATAGTTGCACCACATGACATTTTACAACTAATCTTGCCATGTTGATGTAAAATATTTATATTTCATTTATATTTATGAAATATTAATATTTCAGCTTTATTGTTATTGTATGAGACATATATAGTCTCATTGCAATTTCATACACATTTGTACAATCTCATCCATACAGTTTAGTAAAATCTGCGTAAAAAAATACGATTCATACAAATTTGACAAAATGAGAAATATTTAAGTTTTACTTAACTATTTATTTTCATTGGTTCCTCTCTATGATAACATTTCCCATTTAATGTTTTTTTTATTTTTATTTTTTTTTATGTTTCTGCATATTAGTTGCACCACATGACTTTCTTATGGCACTTTTTTCAAATATTTAGAAATTTTGATTCAGAAATTAAATGCATACTCATCATAGAAGAAATGTAATCAAGTCATTGTACAGTACGTTTAAATTCGTTCCCATCATCCCATCTAGATATTTGTTGAACTCAGTGATGAAATGACGAAGTCCAGCCCGAATGAAATGTGTTGAGCAAAAACTCTTCATCATTTCTAGACCAGACGCTCAACTCTCTCTCTCTCTCTCTCTCTGAGTCATTATGGTAATGCGGGAAACTGCGCTCTCTCATTGCAAAATGCAAAACTCTCCAATTCCTTTAATTTATTATTTACAAGCACTTTTTTAATTACTGAAGTGCTTGTATAGCTTTTGTATGTCAGACGTGTTTTAATAACCACTTCAAATGCGTTTCCAAACGTAGCATGAATGTATAAACGCAAATTAAATATACAAAACCGGAAAACAGGACGGGCGATCTGCACTTGCGCTGTCCCCGGCTCGCGCATAAAGAGAGACTGTACTTCTGCTTCAAATAGAATGTCAGCATCTGGATTTATGAAGAGTGGCTACTTTGTATGCCAGCGGTGCCGCATCAGACCTGAGCTCTGAGAAAATTCACACATTTTTATAGATTGAATAATGGCCGGCATAAAACTGGTTTCATAGCAGGATAAATCATATGTCAAAATACAACCCATGTAACATCATGTAATTTAGCCTATGAGAATTACGTGCACACTTTTCAACTAAAGACTGGCCCTCTCTGCATCTGCGGAGAAATGTGGGACTTAATCGCATACATGATAATTTATTAGGAGATTTAAAATATTCATAAATATTGAATTAATCATTTATAATAGATCTTTATATTAACGGGTGTCTTTGAAGTTTTAGATGTACAAGATCTTCCCCATGGAAAACGTCCCCTGTGGACATTTTAAATTTACTTTGACATCATCTCGCCGGCGAATGTTTTATGAATATTCAAATGTACGGACACGGTTAAACAAAAGGAGGGAAGGAGCCCGAGTGACTTATTCCTCGAGTAAAGGAATGGCTGTGTGTCGTACAACTTTTATTCATTCGCTTACATATTTTACTCTTTATGGCGCGTAACTCAAAGGGGTTTCCTCTCCTCGTGTGTGTGTGAGTTTGAGTTCGGTCCCATGTGATGTACATCATTACCAGAAAACCTCTTTTTTTTCATCTGTTTGCCATAAATAAGCGGCTAGTTTGTCCAGACAAGGACATAATTGCTGATGAAACATGTCCAGCGCTTTAAAGAAGATTCCTCTGCTGACTTCAGAAGCAAACATCAGATGGAATAATTCACTGCCACAAACACTTCTGTCTCATTAAGGCCGAGATGGATGGAAACGCGAACCCGATGACCAGATAACTCTGCAAGAGCCGGTAAACCCGAGAGCAAAAGTCCTATAGACTTAACATGCTGTGGAAATATGCTAGGATCCTCTTTCTTCAGTCGAACACAAAAGGAGAAATTTAGCAGAATTTACATGCTGCTCTTTTCCAAGCAATGAAAGTGTATCGTGACGTGCTTTAAATTTAATGATTCAATTCCAAATAAATGATTAAAAAAGTCAAAAGTGCTTTAACGTGAATGAATGCAGTCACATCAAAGAATTACACATGAAATTTCTCTGAAATGCTCAAATCTGTGCAGTCTTATGGTGCGTTCACACCGGACGCGAATAGCGCGAGTGATTTCAATGTTAAGTCAATTCAAAGACGCGTTACGGCGCGTAAAAAATTCCTGCTGCACGAATGAGGCGTAGAGTGCGGCGCGAATTGAGCGTCTGGCGCGTTAAGCGTGAATGATTTTATGTAGTGCTTTTTGTGCATTCACGCGAATTCGTGTCTGCCGCCCGAGTTGAAAAATCTGAAATTCTGCGTCAATTTGCGGCGCGTTAACCAATCAGGAGCCTGCTTGCTGCTGTCACATGGTGAAGTGACGTGATAAACGGGGGCAGGCCTGCTTTTCAGATTATTATGTCATTTTAAATGTTTGGCCTCAATAATTTATTATATGTTTGGCCTCAATAAATTATTTTGTAATGACTAAATACCCGCGTGAATATGGAATGACATTGTTCAGATGTTAACTATGAATGTGACACTGAACACTTGCAGTCATAGGCTACATTTCTGAATGAGATGAAGAAAAACTCACATAATTAAAGAAGTCGTTTGACCTTCGTTATAACGAGTCATTGATGTATTTTAACTTATATGTTTCATATAATAGAACCGAAGCTATAGATTGTGAATTTAAACATTTCTGGTTTACCAGCGGCAGACGTCAGGAGGACAAGCCGAGGTAAGGCTGCTCCAGCGGGTTACATGAGCGCTGAGCTCCCGGTGATCGCCTGGATCTCACAACTCCGAAACGTCAGATCAAAATTTTTAAATAGGCGCTATCTTTATAAATAAACCACAGATTTGAGCTTTAAACAACTACATTCTCGACTGAACAACTCTTAAAACTACATTTTGTGACACAATAACAGTAGTGTTTTTACATTTCGCAGCCTTTCTTGCAAACAGAACCGCCTAGCACTTGCCCCTCCCAGAAGCGGATTTCGCTTTGGACGCGAGAATGCATAGACAGAGTTATGGCCTAACAAAATCAATATTTGTATGGTTCCATGAACTTTACGTTGCCATTTTGATGCAGATTTCTCGATCATGTCGAACCACGACTAGCTTGACTGCAGTTTTGTGAAATTAGCGAGCAGTAAGCTGGTCTATTCAACCGTCTCTGTCCATTTGACAAAGATCGGGGGACATCTGGTGTGTGAATTTGCGATATACACACAATTCTGTACGGAAACAGCGAAAGAACGGCTTTTTCTCGCGATAAGGCAAAACGTACGCAACATTAGCCGAGTTTCCATCCACTTTTTACACTGTTCTGTTAACAACGGTTAATACAACAACAAACAACAAAAGTAAAACTGCATTAAAAAAATATATATATAATTTGCTTATAATTTAATTTCGTCCAATTGGCCGTTTCCCAATTAAATTGTGTGATGATGATGATGTCATCCTTAAAAAAAAACTATTTGTTGTAACTTCTATCAAAGTTAAACAGAAAAAGATTAGCATTTTGATCATATATATATCAGTAAACATTTTAATCCTTAATTAATCCTAAATAAATAAACCTTTGATGGAAACTTGGCTATCGTGTTTTGTTTTGTTTTGTAAGTATAGCATCACCATCAAACACATAATTTAACTGGTAAAAAAGCCAATTGGATGGAAATGAGAAGACAGCAAATTTATCTGACTTTGTCGATAACAGAAGAGAGCCAGAAGTGGATGTAAAGTTTGGCTACAGTGAACTGTGCGGTTATGTACAGTAATCTATCAAGTCATTTATATATAAGAGTTGCAATAGTAAAAACTATGTTTAATTGCAATGCTCATTGCTTAGTGAGAGTGAAAAATGCAACAAAAATAACACATTTAGCCAACTGTGATCAACATAAATAAATAAATAAAGCACTATACAAGAGCAGAAACCGGCACTTTAACACTCCATCTTCACCTTGTCAATCTGGGAAGTCCAACAGATTTAGTCTCCATAAATGATAACAATGGAAAGAAAAATAGTGGTCTGTCAGGTCTGTAATGTATTCTCCGTTTAGCATTCGAACATCTCCATCAGACGTCTGCGGAGCTCAGGGCACTTCTGAAGGACACACAGATTCATCATAACACTCCTGATGGATCACACACACATTCAGAGCGAAGAGTCTCAGAACAACAGCAGTGTATAGCAGACGCGTCGCCTCACACTCCTAATCACGGAGAAGAACTTCTGCTAGATTTGCTCAGTCTGTTTGATTGATTGATGATGTAACGGCTCGGCTTCGGAGAGGGACACGCGTATTGTGGAAACCTAATAAGGAGGAGACTGGTTTTACATGCGAGGTGATGAATCTCTTTATCGGCGGAAGGTCATCTTTCAGCAGGAAGATCCTGAGGAACGGTGAGTTATTGCATCACCCGGTAAAAACACATCAAAAGAGCAAGAAAAGCTCAAAAGAGCGTCGATCCGCTTCCTCAGCACTTCATCCCAGACTGACCGCCACGTCGAATCACTTTCCGTCAGAACACTGAACTCTGGCTTACAAATACACTGCAAAAAATTACTTTACATTTACGGTAATAAACTGGCATCTGTGGCTGTAATTTACCGTAAAAAAAATACGGTAGCAACATTTTAGGTTTTACAGACTTTAGAATGTCATAAACACCATGATGTTTTAAAAATGCAATAAACATACATTTAACAACATTAAGTGTAAACCCTAATGTACATAACTGATTAGAAAAAAACGAAGAGAAACTATGAAGAAACGTAGTTTACGGTTTTCACTGTAAATTATACACACTTGTTCTTTTTCACTTCCAAAAACTGTCAATTTTACAGTATTTTACTGTAAAGTAACAGTAAATGTACAGTTAGATCTATCACTGTTATTCACCGTATATAGTACAGAAACTTTCTGTTAACCAAATAAAAGTTTTTCACTGTAGCATTTTTACAGTCTTTTACCGTTAAAATCACGATAATTTTTTTACAGTGCGGCAATCGCACAGCTAGCACAACATTCATCTCGCGCAAATGTTTGGTGAAAGTATAAATACATACAATACATAATAATATAATTAATTTCATAATTCAGTTTAATGAACGTATATTATATACAATATAGTGAAATATAAATGATATTAAACCTCATATGTGCTGAAAAGAACTTCTTTTAAATGTGAAATTTTGTTAAACTTCAGAATTTCTCAAATACTGAAAACCTTCACGCACAAAAGTGGAAAGTGTTCAGTGGATTCCCCTCTTAAAGACACAGTAGTAAAGATAGCCTGTTTAGTTGTAATCGTAAGAGTCAGAGAGATCTGTGCCCTGAACAAAACATGACAAATATCAAGGTAGAAAATATAATTTTCCCCCAAAGTCTTTTTTCTGTTTGAAACTTTTCAATAAGAACAACATCTACAGTAATTCATCCGATTCAGTTGATTGTGGATAGGATGAGTTTTAATGTATTTTTTGGTCAAGTCTCCAATAGCTTTTTTTTGACAATACAGATTATATATAAAAGCCGCTTCACCGTGATAACATGAAGATAATACAACAAAGTTTGTTTCTAGAAGAAAATCGCGTCACCGTCCAGCTTAAGTACGGCAGATCAATAATATTGTTGAATATTAAATGTCCCCAACTAAGCAAGCCAAAAGCCAAGGCACTTTTGAACGGGATGCAAAGGCTGAAGGTCAAGTTCACTTTCACATGCGTGTTGCATTATCTCAAAGGCATCTTATGGTTTAGTTTCTGCGCTATCATTGCTGTACGCATTTACACTGACCACCATCCACTGCTGTGCTATCAACCGGCAACCTTTTAGGACTCATGACAGTGGCCTAAACAACAGCTGTTTGACTGGTTAACATGAATTATTTTGGATTACATTTTTGATCCGATGACTTTAGTCATTGTAATATCTTTCTGGGATCTACTCCTGTGGGATGTAGCGGGGAGAGGATCCCGGAGGAGGAGGACGGTGGGAAGGCAGTGTCCAGGTGAAAAATGAGGATGTCAACCTGGTGTTGCAAGGTTAGCACACACTGTAATGGAGAGGCGAGTCCTGAGACACACACTTCGACAGACACAAGCACCCGAGTGTGTGTAGTATGATAGCGAATGCTTTGCATGTCTCCAAATATTTTTGCCCTTTACATATTACCATATAAAGTGACTAGCCTTAATAATAAATAAACAAAGTCTTCTAAAAATAAGGTAAAGATTGAAAGATCGATGTATGGAGCTCTACACACGGCAGAAACAGAGTCAGACTCAGAAACACCGTAAACCGCTGTTCACTGGATCTCTAAACTGTGACCGGATCATTGAATTAATTGAAAAGAATCACAAATAGACTTTCAACTTGGACTCGTATAGATAGATAACATCTTTCATCACAGGACAACGTGTGATCGTCAACCAGTGGATCTCTGAGTGAGTGAGTGAGTGAGTGAGTGAATGGAGGCGGGGCTCATTTGAATATTCATAGAACCGTGCATACTAAATGAGGCAAGGGTGTCGAGTTACATTCAAGATATTTAAGGCATGAAGACATTTTTGTTCAAGGAAAAAAAGTTTAAATATGTCATTGTGGTGATCAGATGAGTTTCTTAATGACTACAGGGCGACTTTAAATGAACTGGCATTATCTTTTATCATAATTTCTTACAAAACAAAGGGTGAAGTTTTAAAATAATATTGACAAATGTTTACAAAAATTTTCCTCAAATCAAAGTCATGTGGCGTGACCAGTGAAGTAAAACTTGTTATATTATAGAGAGGACCGCTAATCACTCAAAACTGTGTCACAGTCATTAAGACTCTTTAAATGTTGCGGTTTATGAAAACAAATGCAAATTAACCCCGCAGCATCTGTCCACCGTATGACGAGGCCCAAAGATGTAGAGATACGGTTGCACAGGTGCATTCTGGGAGATTGAGACGAGCATGAGACCGGTGTTGTAGAAGAAGAGCTCCCGCTGTACCGTCAGCATGTCACAGCTCATGAGGAGCGCATTCATCTCATCACCAGCAGTGTGACGCATTTCCATCCGAGACGCCGCGAACATCCGCGACTCACTCATCGCTAATCTCTCCGCTTTCCCGCCTTTTCTCTGTCCCTTCCCTGTCTTTGTCAACCTCACTGACAATAAAACAAAAACAAAAGCAGACACATCTCTTTGGTGTTGTGAAATATTCAGTATACCTTCAGATTCGCAATCTGTCGCACGACCTCTAGGTTTGACCCGCAGAGACGCGGTTTTGAGCGAGGCAGCCGTAGCTGTTTGACAAACATGAATATCTGGAGGTTATTGCGAGACACAGCGAGGGCCGGTGTGATTTCACCACGACGCGCCGATCGTCCCGCCACACAATCTTCCTCGGGGTTGAAGGGTTAGCAGATACGCAGCACCTCTGCGATGGCTAGGACAAGGTTAGCATGCGGGACTGTGTTGTTTGCGTGGGTTGGCGGAGCAGAAGGGTTAATAGTCCAGTGAAGACATGGCTGGCACCAGTGAGTTGCACTAATACACTTGGCAGCCAATTCAGTGTCAAAGCGTAATTCCCTGAGGGCTGGAAGGACACTACGTAATCTGTATTCAGCCCTGACATTGTCCACATCTGATACGGGACATTAGCTGCTAACTCCCTCTATAGACTAGTGTCCTTCAGTTTATATTACTTTATGTTAATAGAAAAAAATTACATACAACATCATTTGTCATAGTTACGGCAGCCAGTGGATGGCTGATTTAAATGCATGTGTTTACTGTTAGGGGAGGGACGGGAGGTGTCTCTTTTGGCCTTATTGATCTTTGATCCATTCTCAACCTCCCCTGCCCTGAACGCTTTTATTTAGCCTTCGGTGACAGCAGCTTTTAGAGCCGACTCGGTCAGGACAGGCTATTGAAAGCAGGGGCCGTAAGCTGCCTGAAATCTCCCGAGTTAAAGAGCTGTTGATGCTCAGCGCTCGCCCGAGCGAACACTGCTGTCAGAGCCGAGTCTCGCGCCGAGACTGAGGCGTGAACCTGGCTTTACACAATGCCTGATCCTATTCTACCGCCATTATCACACACACACACACACACACACACACACACACACACACACACGGTTAAGTTTCTACCATTCAGTATTCGGGGTATCACCCCAACAGTTATGTTTCATTTAAGTGCCATCGTTGTCTCAGATGTTCCTCCTAACACTAGCACAGAGCATGTCGTTTGTTTTTGACAGGATTTGATGAGAAAGCTGGAGTTCGAGAGGGTAGCACTATCACCTCACAGCAAGAAGCAGAGTTTGCTCCAAGGGCTCCGGATTCCCCCGCAATCCAGAGACATAATTGGAAATATGAAATTGTGTGGTGTGAATGTGTATATGGGTATACAGTGTGTCTGTAAGTGTGAGTGTCCATTCATCCATCCACACACATCCATCCATTCATCCATCCATCAAACCATTCATCCACACATCCATCCATCCATCCATTCATCCACACACACATTCATCCACACACACATCCATCCATCCATCCATTCATCCATTTATTTATCCATTGATCTGTCCATTCATCCATCCATCCATCCATCCATCCATCCATCCATCCATTCATCCACACACACATCCATCCATTCATCCATCCACTCATCCACACACCCATCCATTCATCCACACATCCATCCATCCATTCATCCACACACACATTCATCCATCCATCCATCCATCCATTCATCCATTTATTTATCCATTGATCTGTCCATTCATCCATCCATCCATCCATTCATCCACACACACATCCATCCATTCATCCATCCATCAAACCATTCATCCACACATCCATCCATCCATCCATTCATCCATTTATTTATCCATTGATCTGTCCATTCATCCATCCATCCATCCATCCATTCATCCACACACACATCCATCCATCCATCCACTCATCCACACACCCATCCATTCATCCACACATCCATCCATCCATTCATCCACACACACACTCATCCATCCATCCATCCATTTATTTATCCATTGATCTGTCCATTCATCCATCCATCCATCCATTCATCCACACACACATCCATCCACTCATCCACACACCCATCAATCCATCCATCCATCCACTCATCCACACACCCATCCATTCATCCACACATCCATCCATCCATCCACACATCCATCCATCCATCCATCCACACATCCATCCATCCACCCATCCATCCATCCATCCAACCAACCATTCATCCGTCCATCCATCCGTCCATTCATCCATCCAACCATCCATTCATCTGTCTGTCCATCCATCCACACATCCATCCATCCATCCACCCGTCCATTCATCCATCCAACCATCCATCCACACATCCATCCATCCACACATCCATCCGTCCATTCATCCGTCCGTCCATCCATCCACACATCCATCCATCCATCCACACATCCACATATCCAACCATCCATTCATCCGTCCGTCCATCCATCCATCCACATATCCAACCATCCATTCATCCGTCCGTCCATCCATCCACATATCCATCCATCCATCCATCAATCCACCCATCCACACATCCATCCATCCACCCATCCGTCCATCCATCCATCCGTCCGTCCATCCATCCGTCCATCCATCCATCCATCCATCCATCCATCCATCCATCCACCCATCCATCCGTCCATCCATCCGTCCATTCATCCGTCCATCCATCCATCCATCCATCCATCCATCCATCCATCCATCCATCCATCCATCCATCCATCCATCCACACATCCATCCATCCATCCATCCATCCATCCATCCATCCATCTATCCATCCATTCACACATCCATCCATCCATCCGTCCATCCATCCGTCCATTCATTCATCCGTCCGTCCATACGTCCGTCCATACGTCCATTCATCCATCCATCCATCCATCCATCCATCCATCCATCCATCCATCCATCTATCCATCCATTCACACATCCATCCATCCATCCATCCATCCATCCATCCATCCATCCATCCACAACCCTACAGAGGACAAGCGGATTGGCTCCTGAAGGGCCACTATCCCGCAGTTTATCTCCAACCAAACGCACCTGGACCAGGTGACGTTCGGAAACGCCCAGGCAAGTGTGTTTGGGGAGGGGCGGAGCTGAACTCTGCGGGCCGTTGACCTTCCAGGATCAGGACTGGACACCCCTGGCCTGGGAGACACTACTGGGATATTACAGTCAGCATGACATGGAATAGTCTTTTATTCCCTATTGTCCTACACAAGTGAAACGGCTTCAGGAACAAGAAGAAATGTGGGCGGGGCTTGATTTTATCAGTGGGGAATTGATTGGATGGTTGTGGTGTGCTATTGGTGGATCTCATGTGATTGACAGGTTGCCCCGCCCACATCATCAGAGACGAGAAGAGGAAGTTTTTCTGATTCAAGATGAATTTGAATTGCATGAACAAATCATTTATCATAAAAACTACAATATTCCATTTAAAAAAAGAATAGTCTATTTTGATTTCATGGTGACTTTAGAGAGATCTCATTTGTGTCTTTTCTTCTTTATAGGGTTTCTTCCGACAGCGAAACCTTTTGATGGGTTCACTGTGTGGAATTACGTCTTCTACGGTGTATCCTTCCCTTCAGACTGACTGGGGATAAACTACGGCCCACTCTCTCCTGTCAGAGGCTTTCTATTGGTCTGGGGGTCATTCTGCTGTCCAAGACCCAGACAAACACCCTCTTGACTTAACGTTCACTTCGATCGACTCACTCATAAGACACACATCCGTCTCCGGTGTCAAACCCGTGAACCCAGACGACCTTTAACCCCCACTTCCTCAAAGCATCAGAGAGACGCCACTAAAGGAGACGGACAGGTTCGTCAGATAGCAATCTATGTGATCAATATTGTCTACGCACTTCGATACACACATGCTAATGCTGCCGAGAGCCAATTTACACACACACACACACACGCAGACACACACACACACATCAAAAACAATTAGGAAAGTCCTCCTCGCCTCTACAGTCGTGTGTTATTGGTGACGCAGTCTGACTGAAAGTTCGCTGATGGTTTGTGGGATAATCTGAGCTTGCCGTCTTAATTGAAGTATCTTCTGCTAATTTATAGTGTCTAATTGTTCTATCCTTAATTAAAAAGGCTTAGCACAGCATCACGCTGAGATAGTCTTCATAACGCTGATTGGATAGCGCTAATTAGATTTAATTTGCAATTATTTTCACACACAGTTGTGTTAACCTTTATAGTGTCGGCCACCCACTCACAGGACGGGCCGTGAACGCCAGTTAGCGAGCAGGTTATCGCTCCAGGTTCAAGCGGTTGTGTGTGTGTGTGTGTGTGTGTGTGACATGAGTGATGCTGTGATACAGGTCTGATTATGTGGGAAGAGCTAAAGACATCTGGTTTGCATGTTTCCCGGTGGATGAA
>NC_136900.1:2674514-2737014 GCF_949152265.1 Phoxinus phoxinus | reverse complement strand
TCTATATAGCGTTGCACTCTATTGGGTTCAATTCTATTCTATTGTAATCTACTTTATTTTTTTGCATTCGATTCTGTTTTATCACTCTCCATTCTATTACTCGCAGTGCCATTCTGAATACTCTGTTGTTGCATTCTATTGTGTTCCATTCTGTTCTATTCATTCCCCACATAAAGATTGAACTCGATTCACGTTAGCAATGTTATTAGTGTTATAATTATTGAGCTCACTGCAGGGTAGTTGTGAGAACCTCCTTGTTTCAGTTCCAGAGAAGAACAGATACATGTGACGGCTTTATCGGCCGGCTCCTTTGAAGCGGGCTCTGGAGGTATGTATTGATATTTGGGGAAACCGATGGTGTGCTTAATCACTTTGATATTTTTATAGAGTGAGGGAAATTGATGCCTGCCTCTAACGATCCCCGAATAAAGCGCGATGACATCACAGCGGCTCACTGGAGCTCTGCTAACAGCCGTACGCTGATCAATGCAGGAGAGAGGAAGAGCGAGACAAAAACCCGGCAAACAGGAAGTCTAGGCTAGGCTTGACCTCGTCTCCTGCAGTCAGGCATCGCCAGGTCACCCGGTGAAGATGCACAGGCTCGGTTGTCTTCTAATTACTTTCTCGGAATAACCTGCTGTGAAACACGGCCGTGTCACACACCGAGTTTAAACACACACTCCCACACACAGAGACGGACGCTCCGAGCTCTCCCGGCGGGGGTGAAGGGTGAAGGACAGGCGAGTTGGTTCGAGAGGGGAAAGGATCTGTTTAGCTATTCCACAAAGAGAGCCAGCGGAGGCCTGGGGAGAGAGGGCAAGGAGAGCTTGTCAAAGAGTCAATCAAAAGGCCCTGACCGGACCGAGGGGGGGGGCGTCTCTACGCGGGTCAACTGCCGTTTGTCTAGATCCAACCTCACAGACACTCAGCGGGAGAACGGGAGAGAATACAGCACGAAACATTTTAAATACACAACCCCGGTCTTACCGCACAATTCACGTTTGTCTTCGTCCTCTGTCAAATTCAGCGCTGTTTTAGTGATGTCAACCCGAGCCATCATTTATTACACGGATGTAGACTAATTGAAAAGGTTTTTCACAAGGAGTTCAGCGAGTGAAATCTGGAGTTTCGGGAGCAGACGGAAATTTCCACCTCCACTCTGAGAGAAGAGACCGGAGAGAATAATCTCTCCCTCATTATTATCAATTAAGGTCAAACCGAGAGGGATGGAAGGAATGAGGGATGAAGCAAACGAGTCGGCTGGAGTTGGGTTATTTTGGGAATTTAACAACAGACTGATTATATGATGAGTATAAATGCGTTTTAATGTAAACACGCATACATACAACCCCATGTGTGTCCGTAGGGAGCATTGAAATGAAAGTGGTATGGAAATATGTATAAATGACAACTCCGGGAAGTCTAGTTGGCACTTTCTGAAGTTAACTACGGTAAGTGGGCAGCTGTGTGTGAATACAGTAATGCTATTAGGAGTGTTGGAGGAGAAGAAGTGTATTAGAGACCGGGACAGGCCCAGAGTCAGTGATTAATGACTGGAATCCACAGTGGGAGATAGTGAGGGAACACTGTGATTATCCTGCCTGTAGGGCCCTGGGTTTACACGCAATCTCTGACCCGGAACCAGTACGAATCTCCTGACCTTCACCCTCTCACACACACACACACACACAGGCATAAGTCTAAATCTGCCCGAGAGGTAGGCGGACTCCCGGGCCGGAGTTAATGGTGTTTTTTCCAGGTGAGTAAGTTGGCGTTTCCGGCTGAAGAGAGATGGGGAATTAAGATGTTATGCTAAACGAAGAGCAGCTCTGCTAACTGTCTCCTTCACTGCCCACACGCGAGGCGATCTGTTTAAACACAAACTCACAAACTCACACAGATCAATACCGCCTGAGAGAAAGAGACAAAGGGAAGGTGAGAGACTGGGAGAGAGAGAGAGAGGTAAGGAATGAACAAGACAAAAACAGACAAAGGAAGAGTAAAGGAGCAAATGAACGGAATAATAAACAGATGTAAAGGTTAACAGACAAACAGATGAAAGAAAAATCTGGTGATCCACTGAAAAAAAACAATCATCCAATCAACGAAGGAATAAAACAATACTGAAGAAAAAGAACAAAAGCAAGAACAGATGGACAACAAATGAACATCAAACAAACAAAACAACTAGAAAGAATTAGCCTACCACCAAAGAAGAGATACGCAATTAAACAAGCAACAACCAACGGAAAGAGTAAACAAGCAAACAAAGTATACAAACAAACAGACAAACAAATTAAAAACAAAAAGTAAAAAGATCAGACAGATAAAGAAATGTTTACAAATATCCACAAAGCAATTAATACGGGAATAAACACTGACACCATTGGAAAAACACAGAACAAACAAATAAAAAGAAGAAAAAGAGAAGAAAAAAGACAGAAAGAAAGAATCACCAAACCAACCAAGATATGAAGATATGAAGATATGTGGTCACCAAAGGAAAACCCAAGAAGAAAGGAAAGAAGCAATGATGGATTAAACAACAAAAAAGAGAAAAGAGGGAAAAAAGAAAAGGAGAAAGTCAACCAGCAAACAAATTAATCATCCATGACCAACACCAATCAAGAAAGAAAGAAAGAAAGAAAGAAAGAAAGAAAGAAAGAAAGAAAGAAAGAAAGAAAGGAGGCAGAGGTTTAACTTTACATATAGACCCAACTAACAGCCTGAGCTACAGACACACCGCTGTCCGCTGGAAAGATCTGTCCATAGATTAAAAAAAGTACACACACATTTCGTAATTGAGTTTTCCGTCAACAATGATGACAATTCTGTTGAATTCCATGTTTAGACAGAAAAAAATGGAGGGAAAAAACAACAGAAAATCAATTTGTGCAGCGGTTCGTAGCCGAGCGGCGCGCGGCGTATAGAACATGTCAGGCCCTGAGATGAAGCCGTTGGACTGCGCTGGCCCGCGACGGGGAAACCTGCCGTTCCCGCCGGCTGAGCCGCGCTCTCAGCCTCGCCAAACACACTCAATAGCCTGAGAATGAACAGGGTTGTTTTCCAGCGCCGGCCCTGCAGGCCTCAGCGCACGCATATCGGCACAACACCGCTAACATGTCGGAATCATTATCAGTGCTAAAGATATGATTACAGCAGCCTCATGGGCACGGACGCACAAAAGCAGGCCTCTCTTCTTGCTCTGCCTTTAACCAGCGCTCGGGGAGCCAGTCTGCCTTTGACGGAGATGGACTCAAAGCTGACATCCCTGAAGAAGTGGAGTGTGCGATGGAGGGAATGAACGAGCAGGAACAAGTGGTGGACTGGCACCGCAGGGAGAGGCGCTTGTTTAGAGAGGTAATAAAGTCTCTACCTCATTTCCACAACACAAGACTCCGGACCTGAGAGCAATAAGAAAGAAGGATAAAAAGAGAGGGGAAATGAAAGTGCTACACGCTCCGGAATGAGACGGGACTTCCTCTGGAGAGGGAGCGACACATAAAGAAAGCCATCATATCACCATCTCCGGCCGTGATTGACTCCCGGGCAAACCCCCGATGTAAACCAGAGCCACTTAAACCTGTTCGTCCCACTCAGAGTCCTCTTCCCTGTTTGTCCCCACTCCGTCCACATCCCCAAACTCCCACTCCGCTCCTCGGATAACTCCCCTCCCCCTCTTTATTAAAAACAAACAGTCCGGCGGAGCCCCGCCGCCTCCACCCGGCTGCGAAAACCCCGGATTCTGACACATGGTGCGGAAATGTGTTCATGTTTCATTGTAAATTTATGAAGTCTCAGAGCGCGCGGCGTCCCCCGGGCAAAGGCTCGGGTAAATGAAAGTAGCAGGCAGTCCAGATTAATATCATTTTACTGTGCTCCGATTGGATGAGCACTTTAAAGCAAAGAAGGGGGAGCGGGCGGCTTCATCCGTCTTTTGATTCTCTGGGATCTGTACGGGGGAAGACTGCGGTGTTGTAGAGAGAGCTTAAATATATTCTGAACACTTTTTCATTAATTTATGTGGAGGAGAGGCTCCGATCATATTTTATGAAGGCTTGAATGTCCCGAGAGACCTGTATGACTTCAGTCGGGAAAAAAACACAAAGTCAAGCTGTTCAGGTTTGCGTGTTCTCTTTGATAATGACCCAGCGAGAGTTGGCGGGTTTATGCTTTACAAATCTGGCTTTCTGTGCCACCTGTGGGCTAATGTTGAGCACAGCTACCAGCCGAACTCGACGCTTGAGGGAACGCTAACAGTCAGACGCAGTGATTAGTGTCCCGGGACCTACAGTTATCCAGGACCCTGTGATGAGGAGTCCTTCGACAACTTACAAATGATCATTTGATAATTTCCAATCATTAATCTATTGAGTTCAAATTGACGTATTCCTCAAATGGAATGGCGTAGCTCATTTCATTTCATTTTGAAAAGTTTTGAGCAGTGAGCATTAAATAAAAGTCCTTAACTTTTTTCTCTTCAAAATTTACAACATTTATATAATGAGCGAGTTCATCATGAATCCATTTTCCAATCCGTGTTTTTGTCTTATCCTGAGCCACTATGGTGCTCCTATAATAAGTGTTTACACTGGGACTATTTTACACGGGTTCGGATGCGGAGTAGCCCACGACCTGCGTGACTCGTCACAGACGTACACACAGAGAGAAGTAGTTCCGGCTACAATGATCTTCCGAAAGACGCATTATTCTGTTAATAAACGCACGTTTATTATCGCTCGCTATAGCGCCAAAAGCGTAAAAATAAAGCCTCACATTGATAAAGACTCACTAATAACATGCAAGTATTGAGTTCCAGACAACAGTCATTTAGTAATAGCCTATATTCTTTCTTTTTACCTACACACCAGTGTGAATATTTGTGTTATTGCATTTCAAATAGGGCCAATTTATAGGCCACTCCAAGACTTACGTTTTTAAGGGGCTACTGATGTTTCTGTTATTGTATTTTCAATATTATAGGCTATTATTTGTGCATGAACATATCTGGTTATAGTAAACATACCGTTTGTTTGAAAACAACATATTTTGTCGTCCTTGCTGCAAGCTTACAAGAGCGATAATATCATTAAATGTGAAGGGGGCCCTAAAATATGTTCTTGGGAAAAAGGGGGTCTCAGACAGAAAAAGGTTGGGAACCACTGGCGTAGCTGGCAAGGCCTCGGGAATGAACCGTGCTTTTCCAGAACCAAATCACATTTTGTGTGCATTCTGGTTTTAATTTGGGATTCAAACATGCGCTTCCCACATAAGCAGACGGGCTAACCGCTACACCACGCAGAGTTCTCCGACAGCAGTGACTCTAAAGTGAACTTGACATGTAAAAGTGAAAATTGCACACTGCATAAGGCATGAGACAAACAAACATGGCTGTGTTATTGACTTAAGCTGCTAAATAAGCCGAACACTAAACAGCCCTGCTGGTGGAATATGCAATGAGCTGAAGAGCCGGTTGCAGAGGCCAGGCGGCGGCGGCGCTAATGCAGTCGGGGATCGTGGACTCCTCCAGTGTGTGCGGCTGTTAATTAAATCTATTCTAGGTCACAAGATAAATGGCTCTGACACAAACGTGTTGGCCCCACACCAGCAGCAAAATATATATATATATAATAATAATAGCGCTTTCCGCCATTCTGCTACAAGCTTTGATGGATTTAAATGAAAAGAGTCATTAATAAAGTTGAGCGGTTTGAGGGTAAAAGCACACTATTAATAACAGTTCTTCATGACTGCGAGGAATATTGCACATAATAAAACAAGCCCTAACTGAGCGGACCAGGGTTTGAGAAATATAAGGCAACTAACCGAGCGCTCGTGTTTACGTGATGAACAGCAGAGGCTCTTGCGTTTATCATGTGTGAAACGCCTCAGATGAGTGATCCGCGGCCCGAGGACATTATACTGTTACTGTAAACAAGTGCAGACGGGACTGTGTGTGTGTGTGTGTGTGTGAGAGAGAGAGAGAGAGAGAGAGAGAGAGAGAGAGAGAGAGAGAGAGACATAAACACACATAAATGTTTGTCAAAATGTGACATTTTGAGATGTAATAATAAACATTTTGCATATTTTTAATTGAATGCAATAATTTAATTATAAACACATTATTATAATGCCTCCTGACTAATTCCATAAAGAGTTATTTTACACTAGAGCAACTCAAGCAGTGCAGATGCAATACGAGCTAATAAGCAAATATTTATGTATGTCATTAATTTAACTAATTAATTAGCATTTTGTAATTAATAATAATAAATATGATTAAAAATTAAAATTGACTGACACCTGTAATTTAATTCAAATATATATATGAAAAAAATCAGTGCTAATTGGTTTTAGCCAAGTCCAGAGTTGAGGCGGTTAAATTGTGTATTTAATAATACAGCTTCTGAAAAGCGTGTCGTCTCAGAGCCGCTGAGATGAATAGAGGAGTGTGAAAATGAGCGAAAAATGGAGGAGCAGAGTGGAGGAAGCCTGAACAATTTTAATAGAAAAACAGTATATCAATTTAAACTGCTACGGTGTCACCCCATCACCCCGCCTAAACCGGCCTGCACGCCACCCAACCAATCAGAGCGCTCCGCCAATTCATTTAAATAAGAGAGGACTTGGCCGCGGGGAGCGTAAATGATGAGGTGACGTGTTACACTGATTTATGTCTGTAGGCAATAAAAGGAGCATTTCTGTTCCTGCCTGTTTAATATGCGAATATGCAGGGCATCTCGGGCCTGACAGCCTGTCATTAATAAAACCCTTGTAAGTGGGCGCAGATAGCAATATTTCATCTTTATGAAAATACATGATGATAGTTTTACACTGTATAATTTTTAAACCAGTGCCAATGTGCCCTCCTAGGAGCTGAAGCCATGGAATATCAGAGCTATAAGTTAAACAGAGAGACCATCCCCTCGTATCTCAGCCTGCAGACACACACACCTGCCCACCGCTGGAGCTCCACTCACCTGCAGACACACACCTGCCCACCGCTGGAGCTCCACTCACCTGCAGACACACACACCTGCCCACCGCTGGAGCTCATCACACCTGCAGACACACACACCTGCCCACCGCTGGAGCTCATCTCACCTGCAGACACACACACCTGCCCACCGCTGGAGCTCAACTCACCTGCAGACACACACACCTGCTCACCGCTGGAGCTCAACACACCTGCAGACACACACACCTGCCCACCGCTGGAGCTCATCTCACCTGCAGACACACACACCTGCCCACCGCTGGAGCTCATCTCACCTGCAGACACACACACCTGCCCACCGCTGGAGCTCAACTCACCTGCAGACACACACCTGCCCACCGCTGGAGCTCAACACACCTGCAGACACACACACCTGCCCACCGCTGGAGCTCATCACACCTGCAGACACACACACCTGCCCACCGCTGGAGCTCATCTCACCTGCAGACACACACACCTGCCCACCGCTGGAGCTCAACTCACCTGCAGACACACACCTGCCCACCGCTGGAGCTCAACACACCTGCAGACACACACACCTGCCCACCGCTGGAGCTCATCACACCTGCAGACACACACACCTGCCCACCGCTGGAGCTCATCTCACCTGCAGACACACACACCTGCCCACCGCTGGAGCTCAACTCACCTGCAGACACACACCTGCCCACCGCTGGAGCTCAACACACCTGCAGACACACACACCTGCCCACCGCTGGAGCTCATCTCACCTGCAGACACACACCTGCCCACCGCTGGAGCTCCACACACCTGCAGACACACACACCTGCCCACCGCTGGAGCTCATCTCACCTGCAGACACACACACCTGCCCACCGCTGGAGCTCATCTCACCTGCAGACACACACCTGCCCACCGCTGGAGCTCCACACACCTGCAGACACACACACCTGCCCACCGCTGGAGCTCATCTCACCTGCAGACACACACATCTGCCCACCGCTGGAGCTCATCTCACCTGCAGACACACACCTGCCCACCGCTGGAGCTCATCTCACCTGCAGACACACACCTGCCCATCGCTGGAGCTCCACTCACCTGCAGACACACACCTGCCCACCGCTGGAGCTCAACTCACCTGCAGACACACACACCTGCCCACCGCTGGAGCTCCACTCACCTGCAGACACACACACCTGCCCAACGCTGGAGCTCAATCACCTGCAGACACACACACCTGCCCACCGCTGGAGCTCAACTCACCTGCAGACACACACACACCTGCCCACCGCTGGAGCTCCACTCACCTGCAGACACACACACCTGCCCACCGCTGGAGCTCAATCACCTGCAGACACACACCTGCAGACACACACACCTGCCCACCGCTGGAGCTCCACTCACCTGCAGACACACACCTGCCCACCGCTGGAGCTCCACTCACCTGCAGACACACACCTGCCCACCGCTGGAGCTCAACTCACCTGCAGACACACACACCTGCCCACCGCTGGAGCTCAACTCACCTGCAGACACACACCTGTCCACCGCTGGAGCTCCACTCACCTGCAGACACACACCTGCCCACCGCTGGAGCTCAACTCACCTGCAGACACACACACCTGCCCACCGCTGGAGCTCATCTCACCTGCAGACACACACCTGCCCACTGCTGGAGCTCCACTCACCTGCAGACACACACCTGCCCACCGCTGGAGCTCATCTCACCTGCAGACACACACCTGCCCACCGCTGGAGCTCCACTCACCTGCAGACACACACCTGCCCACCGCTGGAGCTCATCTCACCTGCAGACACACACCTGCCCACCGCTGGAGCTCAACTCACCTGCAGACACACACCTGCCCACTGCTGGAGCTCCACTCACCTGCAGACACACACCTGCCCACCGCTGGAGCTCATCTCACCTGCAGACACACACACCTGCAGACACACACCTGCCCACCGCTGGAGCTCAACTCACCTGCAGACACACACCTGCCCACCGCTGGAGCTCCACTCACCTGCAGACACACACCTGCCCACCGCTGGAGCTCCACTCACCTGCAGACACACACACCTGCCCACCGCTGGAGCTCATCTCACCTGCAGACACACACCTGCCCACCGCTGGAGCTCCACTCACCCTGCAGACACACACCTGCCCACCGCTGGAGCTCCACTCACCTGCAGACACACACCTGCCCACCGCTGGAGCTCAACTCACCTGCAGACACACACCTGCAGACACACACACCTGCCCACCGCTGGAGCTCCACTCACCTGCAGACACACACCTGCCCACTGCTGGAGCTCCACTCACCTGCAGACACACACCTGCCCACCGCTGGAGCTCATCTCACCTGCAGACACACACACCTGCAGACACACACCTGCCCACCGCTGGAGCTCCACTCACCTGCAGACACACACCTGCCCACTGCTGGAGCTCCACTCACCTGCAGACACACACCTGCCCACCGCTGGAGCTCCACTCACCTGCAGACACACACCTGCCCACCGCTGGAGCTAATCTCACCTGCAGACACACACACCTGCAGACACACACCTGCCCACCACTGGAGCTCAACTCACCTGCAGACACACACCTGCAGACACACACCTGCCCACCGCTGGAGCTCCACTCACCTGCAGACACACACACACCTGCCCACCGCTGGAGCTCAACTCACCTGCAGACACACACACACCTGCCTGTTTCTGGAGCCAAAATAAACACAAACCAAAGATGCAGAAGATGTATACTCAGAAGAAAGCTTAGAAACCCGTTCTATCAGCACTAGACTCAGTCTTCTCTGTCTCACCGATGTAATAACACAACGACAGCTGACTGTGGGAGCGCTGGTGAGTGTGTGTAAGACAGCTCCCCCTTAAGGATCATTATATTAACAACCGTATTCTGGGCTGACACTCCAAAAGTAACTGTGTTTGTGTGAGAGTGAGCGACCGCAACAGCAAGCAAACAACTACAAATCCCCAATGTCCTGAAGTAAGTCTTCATGTAGCGCTGCAAGCGGATCCACCGATTTATACCGGTCCTGCTTTTGTAAGTTCTGTGTTTTACACTTTCTCACACACACAGCCAATGGTGGAGGGTGTGTGATCAAACTTACAGAAATGGTACATCAAAGTGAGAGTAATATTAGAATAACAGAAATAATTAGGCATGGGAAAGACAAGAAGAAATTCATTTGCATAAAAATGTTAATTAGTCTCTTCACAGGCTGGGTCCCGCTAACGAAACAAGCTGTTTAATGGGTGTGTGTGTGTGTGTGTGTGTGTGTGTGTGTGTGTGTGTGTGTGTGTGTGTGTGTGTGTGTGTGTGTGTGTGTGTGTGTGTTAAAGTTCATTCCTTCACATGCACCTATCACTGAAGGAATTGATTAAAGTAATAGTTCACCCGAAAAATTTATTTTTATTATTATTATTAATAATTATTTATTTGTTTTTCTGGAACACAAAAGTAGAATTTTTGGAAAAATCAATAAGCAGCTCCTGCTGTACATTTGTTCTGTACTGTGTTCATTTTAAATATCGCCTATTTACTGTATATAGGCCTATCCCTTTATCCAAATGTTTAAATATTTGTATTTATTTTTTATTGACATGAGAGAAAATAAATATAGAATTTCCATTTTTGTGTGAACTGTACTTTTAAACACTAGCTGAACATGGGAGGAAAATGTTAAACAATAATCCCAAAAGCACTTTCTATGAAATCAAATTCAAAGCATCATTCTTCCTGACAGATATTTGCAAAAAGGAACGAGCTTGACACTCTTAAAATAAAGAGCCATCTATTGTTAATGTTCATCATTATTAATAAAGCAGAGCAGAAACGGAGAGGCCTGTGACTAACCTAAATGGCCAAATAATACATTTTTATATCATTTTATATTCAATAATTTGTATTTTGTCATCTTGGAATCCTGCTTAGGACGTGGATGAGACTTCACAGCGCGACTAAAACATAACTACAACACTGAGCTTTTCAGGAAAATAAATACAGCTTATTATAGGATTATTAATGATTCGGCTTGAGGGGGAAATTACCATTCTAGCTGATGCATACATGTTTCATTAATAGAGAGCAAGAGTAATGAGGGATCTTGACACAGACATCTAACAATGATATATACATTAATGTTTCTTAGACCGTAGAATCCTGTGTTTATCTATTTAAAGTCGATCATGTTATGCCTTGAAACTCATCTTCGATCACAGAAATTACATGTTTAAACGTTTTTCCTTGAAAAAAAATGATTCATGCCTTAAGATATCTTGAATGTAACTCGACACCCTTGCCTCATTTAGTATGCGCGGTTCTATGAATATGCAAATGAGCCCCGCCTCCACTCACTCACTCACTCAGAGATCCACTGGTTGACGATCACACATTGATCTGATTGGTTGCAAGGTAGTGTGTGACGCCAGAAACACCAGCTCAAGTTATAGCGTGAATTTGGGGCGGGACTATTTGTTTGGCCAACCAATTGCAAATGAGTAAATGCTCAGGAAACCTGTGTGAAAACAGTCATTACTCAATTGTGCATGGTGCCACAGAATACACACACTTCACCCTTAAAGTTAGCATGAAGTGAAAGTGTTTAAAGCATCTTGATGTCAGTGGCCTGTTGAAGAGGAGGACAGAGAGGATTGGGGAAAGACCTCGCGCCGGGACTCGAACTCGGGTCGACTGAAGCACTTTTTTTTTTACGCATAATTTTTTATGAAAATGTTATTATTTTGATATTTCTCTCCAATGATTTAGTCTGCTAAAACTCCGCCCCGTTCTTATGATCGACTGTAAGCATCCAATCAGCAGCTGACGCACAGATCCTGCCCGACACTTCCCTTCTCTTCGGATAATCTGTGCAGCGTCACATCGCGACCTTAAATAAACCGGCGTAACATGGCATTTGTGATGCTTTTTTCACTGAATATTAGGTTTCCGATGGAAACATTATGGAATCAGTTATAATTTTACACATCAGGATTGTAAAAGAGCACACACTCTAAAGAATGTTGGGTTGTTTCAACACAATTTTGGGTCAAATATGGACAAACCCAAATGTTGGGTTAAAAATGTAATTTAAAAATGTAACCCAACGGCTGGGTTTGACGGTATTTGACCCAAAATTGGGTTGAAACAACCTAGCATTTTTTAGAGTGCAGTATTGGTAAATACTGTATATCTCCACACACACACACACACGGTCTAACGCAAGAATCGCGATGTGTCGTTACGGTAACGAGACCCGCTAGTACAAATGGAGACTCATATCTCTGGCTAATCTCGTGTAAAGTGTCGTGACGTATTTTAATGTACTTAAAATGTACTTGTGAAAAATATGATACGCCGGTGTTTTTCCAGATGAGAAATGTATCTGTATATCATATTTTTGATCATATTCATATAACTGTTTTAATTTGATTATTTTTACTCCTTTCTGTAAAGCACTGTATTGCCATAGTGTATGACATGTGCTATATAAATAAACTTGCCTAAAGGCTTTTTGAAAGCTGTGAATCTGAAAATGATCAAATTAAAATGATAATTAAATGATCAGAGAATGACGAAAATATGGTGAGCATTAATTTTATGGTACTTTATTTTGCGTCAGTATCGTACCTGACTACCACTCGCGGTCGACATTACGCAAAATAATTCCTGCCGTGTTCAGAACAGCCGTACGGGCCTGGCAAGTGATTTCCATGTTTGGCCAAACTTTCATTCATTATTTAAACCATTTTTTGTTATTTTTCCTAATAAATGCCTGTTATCAAACCTTCCCATTGCTTCCTAATTCCAGGCATATTGTCCTCCCGTGTGTCCAGCTCAGATAGATGGCCTGCGCTCTGCATCTGGAAGTGCATTAGACTGATAATACACTTGTAGCCAATCACAGGGTTTAATATACGAGCCGCAGCGCTCTCATTGGCAGCTCTTTGTGGAGCGTAATGAAGAGAGCGCCGGCTGATGAATGCAGCGGTCCGCGGGTAAACGTCAGTTCTTTCATTAGGAGCACCTCCACCCGCCGGAGTTATTGACCCGCGGCTCCTGCCATTAGACGGATGCGTCCCGCAGACACCCACGGGTGAAGCCGCGCTGTAACCAGCGCCACAGGACGCCGGCTGGAGACCCTGCTAAAGTAATAATCCATAATGAAACCGCTCCACGTCTCGTGCTCAACGTCACCCGATCACAGTGTAGTGCGGACTCTCGCTGCTCATCTCTGAAGTTCTGACTATCTTTATTCACTCAAATAATAGAGAATATGGACAGAAACATGAAAATCACTAGAACGGTTTCAACAATATAACACAAATAATAAAATAAATCAAGAAAACATTGTGTATTATTATCAATTGTTCCCTATTATGGAAAGCAAAATAAAACTACATTTATTTATAATTAATTCAATATATTAACAATAAAAAAACGTAGATAGTACAGAATTTTTTTTTATTACAGAGTAATTTTTATTAGAGTAATTTAAGTATTTAAAGTTGAATTTAAATGTTTTTATATATTCTAATAATATTTGTTATTATTATTTAAAAAACTAAAATTAATTACTACATTTACTAAAATACAATCAATTAATTTATTTACTACCATTCATTTCATGATACGCATTTAATTTTAGCACCTGGACGTATGCTGTGTCATAATAACCAAACTATACTGTGTAGAGCCTGAGTTAAGAGTCTACTGGACAGTGTGTGTGTGTGTGTGGTGTGGTGTGGTGTGTGTGTGTGTGTGTGGTGTGGTGTGTGTGTGTGTGTGTGTGTGTGTGGTGTGGTGTGTGTGTGTCTGTGTGTGTGGTGTGTGTGTGTGTGTGTGTGTGTGTGTGTGTGTGTGTGTGTGTGTGTATGTGTGTGTGTGTGTGTGTGTTGTGTGTGGTGTGTGTGTGTGTGTGTGGTGTGCGTGTGCGTGTGCGTGTGTGTGTGTGTGTGTGTGTGTGTGTGTGGTGTGGTGTGGTGTGTGTGTGTATGTGTGTGGTGTGGTGTGGTGTGTGTGTGTGTGTGTGTGTGTGTGTGTGTGTGTGTGTGTGTGTGTGGTGTGGTGTGGTGTGTGTGTGTGTGTGTGTGTGTGTATGTGTGTGGTGTGGTGTGGTGTGCGTGTGTGTGTGTGTGTGAGAGAGAGAGAGAGAGAGCCCGGAGCCGATGGGTATTAAGCAGATGAAGTCATACAGGAAATCAATGTAGTATTGAGAGCAGAAAAATGCAGTGCCCGAGGACAGGCATATGCAGCATTATAGATGAACGGCAGCAGAGAGACAGTGTATAATGAGGGGTCAGGCAGAGATGGGAAACACTGCTGTGATGTTCCTCCACCGCGCATGTGTCCTGTGTGTTACGTGGCCAGGACAGCACACACACTGCGCAATTTAGAGACTTTTTTTTTGGTGACAATTTTTATGTGTTTTTTTTTTAGAACCAAGAGTCCACAGTTTGAAATATATAAAAAATAACTTTCTTTCAATAAATATAATAACAAAAAAAATCCGCTCCGAACCGGTTCAAGGAATGAAAACACAAACCGGAAACAAACGAAAATTTTACAGGAACAAAATCAAGGTTAATCGTTCTGAACAGAAACATTATTTGGAATGACCAGTTAACAGAATTGTATTGTTCTGGTTAATATTTTAATTTGGCAGTCAACCAATAATTAATTAAAATAGCCCGACCAATGCAAATGTGCCGTTGCCGTTGATCCAGCGCGAGTGAGATGCACATCCGCTTTTTCCGAGGATATTTCCCCAACCGTTAAAATATTATGTAAATGAATGGCAGGTAATATCCAGCGTGCTGTTCGTTTCAAAACCAGCAAAAATTGCAGGTTAGTGCGGAACCGCTACTATTCAGGATTTTTTTTAATAATTAAACACCATGTGGTCAAAGTTAGTATTGTGGCACGTGTGTGTGACATTAAATTATTAACCCAAAATCAAGTCTCAAATGGAGTTTCAACGTTTTTCACCAACAACTGTGTTTAGCCCGTCATTACGACCACATCTGAGGCAACCTTTAATCTTCATTATATCACAGACTAGGGTCACTGACGCTGTGTGGGCGTGTGTATAGTGCTATACAGATACCAGACTGACACGCTTTACAAAACTTTACAAACATCGTCTTTTTTAAATAATGAAAACGCTGTACTTATTTAAATTAGGGCTGCATAACGATTAATCGCAACTAATCGTTTGCAGAATAAAAGTTTTTGTTTACATCATATATGTGTGTGTACTGTGTATAATAATTATGTATATAGAAATACACACACATGCATGTATAATTTTAAGAAAAAATTCTATTTATATATTAAGTATTTATAATTATATATAATATAAATTATATTTAAATATAAAAATGTATATAAACATGTAAATATTTTTTAAATATATACATGCATGTGTGTGTATTTATAAATACATAATTATTTTACACAGTACACACACATATATGATGTAAACGGAAACTGTTATTCTGCAAACGATTAGTTGCGATAAATCGTTATGCAGCCCTAATTTAAATAACCGGTTCTATATTACCATTGCACTGCAAACAAGCAGAGACGGTCTCTATAATGTGTGACGCAACGATTTAGTATAAAGTTATATTTAAGCTCTGGTATAAAGTATTGCCAAACAAAATATGAATATAATGAAAATAATGTTATAAACCGGTATTTTTTTTAAATATTATTAATGAAAACTAATTAGAATTCCTCACCGATGTCACCTTTTTTCATTGGGTTTTGATACAGGGACCATATCTCCTACATTAGCATCAGAGCTCAATGCGTTTGCAGCACAGCGCTAACTGCTAGGCCACAGCTCTGACAATTTCCATAATTTAATAAGTACCTTTAAATGAGCTAAGATAGCAGCACCAAACCCCACGCCGTGTGAATGATTGTGCCTTTGAGTGTCTGTTGAGAGGTTCTGAGCGAGCCTTGATGGTGTTTAGCGTCTCTCTCCGTCTGTTAATTGTTCACACTTGGCTGTGTTATTATGTTCTATTTCAGGAGCGATACGGCGAGAGGAAGTCCTTAATTATTCATTGTTCTCTCGCACAGCGGCTGAACGACCAGAAATAGACCCAATCACACCTCTACACACCGCCACAGCCAGCGTGGCGGGGACGACGCGGACGCCGTTTGAAGGGCGAGAGAGACCTCTTCACATTCCTCTGGACGCTTCCCAACACAATTCCCATCACACTCCAGAGCTAACAGGAAGCCGTCATAATCAAAAACCAGGATCAAGTCTACAACTCCGATTCCCAGAGCGGTGTCATTGTCGCTAACGCTACAGACACCCCCCCTAACGGACCCGCGCACGCTAACACACGCCGCCACGGGTTTTACATAATCCAGTCAGAATGTTCCCGCATCCCGCGGCTCATTTGAAAACCTAAAGTGGGATCAGGCGGAGTGAACAACTGCAGCAAATATACTTCCGAATTACCTGCGCGACAGGGAGATGCTCAACCACTTAGCCTTTAAGTCAAGCAGATACTTTGCCGCTTTTTTGCACACGCCAGCACTTTACTTTTCCGCCTTTTGTTCAAGGGTAATGACATGATATAAACGTGGAGGGAAAACAAGCGCAGGTGGGAAAGGAAAAAGACGGAGAAGGAAAACACACCGTTCTCTCTGAAGTTAATTGGTTCTCATTGGCCTCGTGTAACGCGCACGCCGTTGAGGAGTCAAGGAGGGAGGAGGCTTACGTTTTGGTCTGGCTCGTCCTTTGTTAAGTTAATGGCTAAATATTTAATGTTCAGGGGCTCTAAAGATTAAAGGTAACATGTTGTCAGTATCATTGGAGGAACTTCAAAGGGTGTAAATTATGCATTTCCTGTAGCGGTGGAAGAAGAAGAAATCAAAGGACGTAATGAAGATTAAAGTTTGGAGGGCTACGTATGCGCACGCAAGAGAAAAGGGGAGTGAAGTGTCTTGGTGTGGAAAGGTTAATCTATTTTGAGAGTGCTTTATCTTATTAGACCGTCATTGTTTTAATTCAATCTGTTCCGCTATTCGTATATGGACCAGGAGTTATGGAGACGAGGTTTACAAAGCAGGAAGTCAGGAGGCCATGAAATCACAGGAGCAATTAAAAGAACAACATGACTTTCACGAGCAATCCCGCGACGGACTGCCTGTGAATGTCAAGCTCCTAACAGTAGTTTTAATTAACCTGTTAACCTTCACCAGAGCGAGGACGCTCTGAAGCGTTTTTTTTTTTAAATAGTTCAAAGTTACTATCAGATTTAATGTTATTACCTTGACAAACTATACATCTTTAAAAATATATAAGTCTCACGTTTCAGTATTTGACCACTATTGTATTCTGAGAAACTTATAGTGACAGTTATGTCTTAATTTGTGTCAGGATTTATGTAATGAAAAAATGAGTCGATACCTTTAATATGAATTATGAGCGTCAGCTGCTCCATTTAGAAAAAAACTCCGGTGCTGTTGTCTTGAGAACGCGTGACAAAACAACGTTCCTCAGGGCTTTTGGCTCAAAAATGTGCAGATTTGGAGAAATATTGATATATTATCATAGGTTTACATCATATTTCTATAGACAGGAATAATATTTATTGAATTTATATCCAAATGCGTCGATGTATACATAAAGAGCGCTGGATACTCTGATGTACTGTGTTTTCAATCCATACAGCAGAATGAGGGCGCTCTATGCACAGTTTTTTCCAAATATGAAAGCTCACGAAGAAGAAATAACCTGTGACCTTCCAGGACGTCACTGACATAAACACAGCTAACGTTAGCTTTCAGAGATCGCTATAACATGCAGATAAAGATGTTTTGAAGACAATAAACATGATTGCAATGATATTTGATTTACCTGTGTTCTTCGAGCCATGTCAGGTATTTTTATAATAATAGATTATATGTATAATGTAATGCTAATCGGTATAGACTTTACAATAGTGCAGAATAATATCAAATCATATATTTTCTGTCTGATTTTCTTTTCTGAAGCCAAATAAGCTCATAGAAGATTATTTAAAACACTCGACTTGCACTATAAAGTAAGTTTGGAGCACAAAAAGGGTTTTAATCTCATAAATTGTCGTGTATTGATGGTGTGCTAAGCTAACATGCTAGCTAGCTCTCTAGTTGCACCTGCCATCTAGCTGTTATTTTTTATGATTTTTTTTCTAAATCGGAATGCTTACTGAAATATTTCTTTATTTAAGAAAGGCATTTGATACAGTTTCAAATGTGAAGTGAAGATTATGAAAGAAATTAGGGGGTGAAACACCGTGATTAGCCAGTCGTTAGCGATTATAATGGAGACAAAGGAAAAGAATATTTATGGCCATAAGCAGGCTGGAGATGTGTAAATGTGTGCAG
The DNA here is from genome assembly GCF_949152265.1 of Phoxinus phoxinus. Classification (NCBI taxonomy): domain Eukaryota; kingdom Metazoa; phylum Chordata; class Actinopteri; order Cypriniformes; family Leuciscidae; genus Phoxinus; species Phoxinus phoxinus. Next base: position 2,718,637 of record NC_136900.1, on the reverse strand, counting down.
GAGAGAGTGACACTGAATGGGGCTCGTTTGCACCACAAAACAATAGAGACAATAGACTGAATAGATGCTAATAGATGACAATAAACACAAGTTTGCATTTTAGAGTCAATTCAAAATAAAGTCATTTGAGATGATCTTGAAAAACATTTAACAAAATACAGAGTTTTAGACTTATCACCTTCAAATTTTAAATATAACATGGTCAGACATGTGTCTTTAGCTGGAGTGCATTTCTAGAGTGCTGACGGGCCAACTTCAATTTAATTTTCATGAAGATGTTTCATAAAAATAAATTTCTAATAACTTACACAACTTTGAAGCTATTCATAATTTTTTTTTCATTATGACAATAATTCATTCTACATTTCCAATAAAGTGCCAGGTGTCAGCTTTCAAATGAGACCGTACTTGAGCTTTTAGGACAAAGGGTCAATTAATTGAATCTTTTTTAGGTTGGGTATGCTATTTCTGGGGATTTTTCAAAAGTGGCGCTGAAGGCTAACAGGTTAAAGCTGAATTGGAGTTGGGTTTAATTGTACCTTTGTGTCAGGCCCACTAAACTCTGAGTGAGGGGGAAGGATCGATGGCTCAGGACCTCAAAGGTACGCTGAATCATGGCTCTAACTGAACACATTCAACACCTCCACACTGGAGGAGACTCTGGCAAGGTCAAAGTGCAATCGCGGTTTTGAGCACTTTTTATCAGTTGTTCAACATGTACAATTTTTCATTTCTGTTCCTGGAGGTTACACTAAAGTATGATTTTTTGTTGATTTATTTATATTTCATGAATGTGTATATGGCCTGGACTACAAAACCAGTCACATGGGTCATTTTTTTTAATTAAGATTCATACATAACATGAAAGCTGAATAAATAATATTTCCATTGATGTGTGGTTTGTTCGGATAGGACAATATTTGGCCGATATATGACTATTGAAAATCTGGAATCTGAGGAGCAAAAAAATGTAAACATTGAGAAAATCTCCTTTAAAGTCGTGCATTTATGTTCACGATTGTGCTGCATTCACTCACAAAAATACATGTTTTATATATTTACGGTAGGACATTTACTAAATATATTCATGGAACATGATCTTAATATCCTCATGATTTTTGGCATAAAAGAAAAATGTATAATTTTGACCCATACAATGTTTAGTTGCTATTGCCACAGATATACCCGTGCGGCTCCAGACTGGGTTTTGTGGTCCAGGGTCACGTATATATTTATTTTTATATACATTTTGAAAGTTTCTATCTTCAAATACATAGATTCCCTTTGAAGCGCATGAATTACAACCACTACACATATTCAGGTCTTAACGAGATAATTAACTCATTGTTCAAAACCTATATGATGTTCTTTCTTCAGTGGAACATGAAAGATGATATTTAGAAAAATGGACCACAACATTCTTCAAAATAAATTATTTTGAGTTTCCGGAGAAGAAAGAAATGCACATAGGTTTGGAGTGACATGAGGGAGAGTAAATAATGATATAAATAAGACATAAAATGTATGCAAACATACTTTTGAATAACTATCCGTCGTTGTGTATTTAGACCCATTAGTCTAATTGTTGTTCAGACAACCCACCAGGTAGTTGATTTGGAAATATGTCATATTGTATATATAAGTATTTGGCGTATAAACAATGAGGAAGTTTATTTGCATTGTGTTTTTATTAGTTATATTGTATTGTCTTATTGTTATGTCTTTATTGTGCAGTACATTGGTCAACCTAGTTTATGCTTAATGGTGCCCTGGACCACAAAACCAGTCACATGGGTACATTTTTTTAAATTAAGATTCATACATAACATGAAAGCTGAATAAATAATCTTTCCATTGATGTGTGGTTTGTTAGGATAGGACAATATTTGGTCGAGACACAACTATTGAAAATCTGGAATCTGAGGAGCAAAAAAATCTAAACATTGAGAAAATCTCCTTTAAAGTTGTGCATTTATGTTCACGGTTGTGCTGCATTCACTCACAACAATACATGTTTTATATATTTACGGTAGGAAATTTACTAAATATCTTCATGATCTTAATATCCTCATGATTTTTGGCATAAAAGAAAAATGGATAATTTTGACCCAAAACATGTATAGTTGGCTATTGCCACAGATATACCCGTGCGGCTCCAGACTGGTGCTGTGGTCCAGGGTCACATGTTGTATATTCCTGTCACCATGACACCTGCATACACACTTCACAGTTAGTGGATGCGTTGTCTATATTAAACACACATCGTCTAATTATCTCCAATCGTAGCTCAGAAGAAGAAAAGAAAAAAGTCTCCCACTTTCGTATTCAAGTTCGTGTTTTGTCACCGGCCATGATCGCCATGACTACTCCTTATTGGCGCCTATCAATGATCCATAAAAAAGTCACCACCATTACCTCGGTGTCAAGTGGCCCTAATAGTCCGATTTCATTAGAGTCAATGGTAGTGCGCGGAGCCATTTGGAAAAGTCAGACAGTCACCGCGGCTCCATACCGCTGCCAATAGCAGGCGGGAATTGCTCCGCAAATGGCTCCGCTCGCAGGACATAATAGTCAGCATGGCCGATTTGACCTAACATGAAACTCCCGTCTGCGCTCGACGGCCTATCCCACAGCCTGTGAATTATTCCGTCTCGTTTTGATGATGTCATTGCCCAAGAGCTCTCAGAGGAATACACGCGACCGTTATGCGAGTTTACGAGGTCATCTCCAGGTAGGACGGCGGCTTACTCGCAACGGAGCGTCGGTTAAGCCACATGACATCTAGGCACAGCTGAAAAGTCTGCTTTTACGAGGCAAACGATTGTGGGATTATTACACTGGACACATTCTGGGACTGGAAGAGAGAATATCGGCATCATCATTCATCCGCAAACGTCATTAATTAAATGAGGAAACATCATATTCCGATTGTCTTTTACAGCACACAGTGAATATTGACAAACCCCCGTCTGTTGTTTATCCTATTGATCGTAGTGTGTTTGAATGTCGATGAGCTGTGTGCGAGTGTGTGACGGGCTGTAAGAACATCTTTGTGTTGGGATTCAATGTATTGATGGTTCTCCTTATTAAACACTTTAACATCTGAAAGGTTTAAAAAAGAAACACACATAGGTTTAAAAAAAAAAAATCATTTCTTCCCACGACTGGAAAAAGTGTCCTGTATATTTATGAAATACAACGTAATATTGTTATTCTATCCGATGTAAGTAATGTGAGCAACTGAATTTTTAACTTTAACCTTGACTAATTAACTTTAACTAATTGTTATATTTATTTTTGCCACTTTTTTTGGTAAGAAGTTAATTTAGGAATCAGTGTATTTTTTTTTATTATATATATACCTTTATTTAACTTGTATTGTTTTCATATTCTGCTGCTTCTCTTTGTTTTGCACCTGTGTTTTTTGCCGTTACCTCACATGATGAAGCCGAAACTCCCCGAAAGTAGAAAGACAAACTAACATATTGCATCTGAAAGAGGGGTAACATGCGGACGCAAAGGCAAATAAAGATGTGAGAGTGTGGTGGAGTGCTTTAAAAGGGGCAATATGTCCTACGGTAGAAGCTCTCCCCCCCACCCCATCCCTTTAAATCTAACTCAGTGCAGATTATTTCTATGCAAATGCTTGCAGGCGCTGAATTAAATCCAAAACACAGTTTGTAAAAATCGATTCCTCTGCAACCTACACAAGTCTGCAGCCAGGCGACATGCCATGGCCATAAATATTCATCTTTTATTTACTGTGCGCTGAATGAGGCAATGGATTTGGCAAAACAGGGATAAGGAGGAAGGGTGTGTGTGTGTGTGTGTGTGTGTTTGGGAGAGAAAGACTGAAAGACAGAGATGTGGAGGTCATGAGATTATTGGAGGCTTGTCAACAGTAATAGATCACTGGATGTCTATCTATCCATCGTGGGCAATATTAGGCGATGGATCATGTGTTTATTTATTTGTTTTTTATCTTTTACCCCAGTATATTTTATTAACATTAAATATTTATTTTATACAAATAAAAAAAATTACATTTATTTTGTATAATTATAATTCTATTCAAATTATTTCAAAATATACGCACTGTATCTGTAATGATATATTTAAAATGATATGTAACATTCTGATAAAGACTATATTAAAACAAAATATGTTCATGCATTGCAAATTATTAATAGAATATGAATGAATCTTGCCTTTACGTTGTGATAAAAACATGATCACCCGACGAATCGTCTGCATTAATCTGTGTAAATGTGTGTGTGCAGAGGCAAGAACATGACTGTCTCAGAGCCTGAGCATGTTAGACATTACATGTATTTAAATATTCAGTGTGATTAGACAGATGATTAAATTATTTGAGAGACGAGCTCGCGTGTGCAGCAGAAATGTGAAGAGTCCACGGCTGTTTAAAAATGCATCAAACATGATCTTAAATTAACGCAACTGTCAAAGCATGCTCTTTTTATGGTGTGTGTGTGTGTGTATGTGTGTGTGTGTGTGTGTGTGTGTGTGTGTATTAAAAGAAAGATATGAGGGAGTATACGCATGTTACCCATAATAACTAATAAAGTAGATATACATCTGAACACAGGTTGTCATCAAGCCCTATAATGATGCATGCATACAAACAAAAACTCAGAGCTTTAATGACAACAATCATTTAGTTGTTAATCCGGTGGCTGGTTTCTGAAAATAGTAAAAAAAAAAAAAAACAAGAATAAATAAAAGCAGATTGCGGTTTTGTGCAGGTGTGTGTTAAGCAGCCAGAAAGTGCAGATGTTGCGAATTAAGCAGTCGCTCAAAGGAAAGCACCTGCGTAAGCATACACACTCTCAAATGTTGCATCATTTGTGTCCACAACAAAGGTTGTTAAAGCGCTTCTTTAAATGCTAAAGCGTACACATGCGTGCACAATGACGACGCCACGCTCGAGTTGGCAAGCGGGTCAGGCGCTCAGGTAGAAAGATGGAGAGACGGAGACGGTCTGGGAACTCCACAGAATTGAGGAGCGCAAGGTGTGCGCGGGATAGAGAGCTTCAGCGCAAACACCAGTCAAAACATCCCGGCCCTGCAGGACTGGGGCGTCCAGATACCGGAGGAAGACGCGCAAACAAGAAAATCGTAATAAACAGACTGCCTTAATATTCAATTCAAGTAGAAATGAAGCAAACTGACAATCCGTGCACTTACAAGAATATTGCAACGCTAAATCTTTATTTCCTTACTTTCAACACCAAAGCACTTTGAAAATAGTTACAGATAATTATTCAGTTTCAATCAAACTGTTACGCTGATCATATAATTGCATTTTTGTGTTTAAATATTAAATTAGAAAGACATTTGGGCCACACTGTATCTGTGATAATATGAGCCAATATAATAACACATATTCAGAAACGTTTGCATTAAAAAATATGAACCTGCTTTGCAAATTAATAATGGAAAATGATACTTCCTTACCATCAATCTTGCCTTTACGTCGCACACTTATAAATAAACCGTGAAACAAAGAATCGACGGAACAATTGAAGAATCTGTTTTCATAATCATGATCCGGTGAAATTGAAAAGACAGAATTCTATGGGAAGAGGAAACACACCACATGGGCCGGGCGGCACAATAGACTGTGTTTGTCATTTGCATTTGTATTGTACGAACATTGGGAGGAAATAGAAATAAAGCACATGGTACTATAAAGGGATTTGCCAGTGGTGGAGGGGGGCATTCTGGGTAAACTGTGAACATTGTGTACATGTTACAGAAAAGTAATAAGTTATGCAAATCTTTCCTTGCCTTTCTCTGACACAAACATCCCTATTCTAACTTCTTCCACACAATAAATTGATTTCCGCTTGTTTGGTTGAAGGTACAAGAGCTATTCGAAGAAACAGAGAGGTGCTGCATTTTATAAATTTGATATTAAACGCACTCACTCTCCATACATACATTAGACGGCTACTTTCTCTCATCCCGTTCGTGCCGCCATGTGACGGAGAGAGCCCGTTTTTATTCATTTGTCTTTCATTGAGTGTTTTCTTGCGTGTGGTTGTGGGTTCAGAGGTGGCGACAGCTTTGACAGCTATACCTGTCAGTCTAAAGCGGGCCAGATAACCTTCTGTCCTAACAGAGCACTTTCAATAGTCTTCTATTTTCCCTCCCTACACACACACTCATTCTTCTGCAGATCAAAAAAACTCCTATCTTCCATTTATTCCTGTATAGCCGCTTTGCCTCAATCTCAAACACATGAATAGCAATTAAATTGATTCTTTTTACCCTTTTCCCTGTTTTTTTTTTCTTCCCCAGACCGAGTCTTAGTCGGTACTGGTTTGGAGCCCAATCTACCTTTGGTTTGTGCACGTCCTATCTCAGAGACAAGACCTCAAAGAGAAGCTAAAAGGATCTTTATCAGACAGTGAATTAACACTTAGTCTTCCATTCGGTAGTTGTATCCAGCCAATACTGGGGAAGAAGAAGAAAAAAAGGCCCGAGGAAGGGGACACCTTGAGAATGAAGAGAGGACCTTGCAGCTTAGCGCAGGAGAACCCTAGTGCTGACCTAGCACTCTTCACAGAGAGAGAGAGAGATAACAATCACACATTGGCACTGGACTGAACAATTACCTGCTAAGTAAAGGTCATTTGCGTCAGTGTAGTAGCATTACAGGGGAAGAGACACCGCTGGTATTTACTGACATACCGCATGATATCAGCTAAGAGGAGGGAACTCTAGACAATTAGGTGTATTCATACACACACTCTTACACAAATACTGCAGCAAGACAAGGACTCATAAATCTGCTCGTTTAGAAAATCTAAAATAGCATCATGACTAATGAAAATAACAGTGGAGTGTTCTGGAAACCTGATTAAAGTGGTCTTTATTTGGTCAGTTTCATTTGGTGCTGATATTTACATTTCTGTACAACTGAAACTGCGATGCTATAAATAAATACTACTAATAATACATAGCATCAATTACAACCCCCAAAAAACAAATAGCTTGACCCTCACTGTATATATGTGTCTTATGTGTGTGTGTCATTTCTACTGAAGAAAAACTGTCCAATCAATGTTTACAGTTAAATAGAAACATTTTAGTTGAAAATGGTGATACGCCACTTATAAACCAAGTATAGAAAAGCCACAGCGTCGTTTAAAGCCCTATTCGGACGGGACCGGTAACAATTTTTTTTTATTAATTAGACCATTACAATTTTATTTTTAATGTAAATTAATAATAATGATAGCAAATAAAATTGTAATGGTAAAATAAAGCCAAAAATAGTAAAACAAAGCAATTCATTCATTCATGCCGCAATGCACTATGGGAGTACACTTCCTCAGATCACAGATAGAATTAAGCTGACAAAACTTAAATGGATTAAGTTATGCTTACTTAATTAAATTAAGGCAACGAGTTTACACAATTTAATTAAGTTATATTTTTTAAAAGTGTAATAGGCACTTATCTAACGCTAAAATACGTTCTGTGCCTCTAAAAAGTGCTTTCAACCTTTTTTTTTTATCTGAATGATGCGTGTAAAACACTTAGTTTTGCCACAGACTTGATGTCCCACCAACTAGAACGAACTGAATGCTTTTTTAAGCGCCTCCATACTTGAAAAACCATGGAAAAATACTTTTAAATAGGAAAAGGCGGAATATTTACGCTTATATTTACAGCGGGTCAATTTGCACGGGATTAGTATTACCTGAGGTAATTTTTCCGGACCTTTTCACGGCAGGTAAAAGTCGCCGTAATCTTTACTGACATTGTCCGTGATGATCACTGAGATGCACATTCGGACGGGACTAAAGTCACTGAGAAGCTCTGGTAATAACTTTACCCCAACTCTCCATGTTACACTAGTCCCGTCCGAACAGGGCTTAAGTCTCTTGTCTGGGAACACTTCAGATTTAACAAAAAACCTATAACAGCGATGGGGGGGGAAGCATGATGATAAAATGATTACCGTTTGCACACATTGCTCCAGCATATGCTTATAGCAGAGGTGTCCAATCCTGGTCACGGGGAGCCACTGTCCTGCAGAGTTTAGCTCCAATCCTATAAAACAAAAACACCTGAACCAGCTGAGCAAGGTCTTCAGGATTACCAGAAAGCAAGTATGTTTGGGCTGAATTCTGCAGGACATTGGCTCTCCAGGAGCAGGATAGGACGTTACTGGCTTATAGCAATATGACAAATATGTTAACCATTTACACCAACATACGCCAGGCACACCCAACTGCACATAAATCGTGACACAAACCAAACTGTGAAAAATTGTCCTCCTTTAAAGAATATGCACCCAAAAAAAAAATGAGCTCCAGAGAAACAAACAACTGTAAAAACATATATCTTTTCATCTCTAATTGCTTTGCACTTTAGCCATTCTCAAATCCCTGAATTACAGAGCAGTCCGTATACCACCACAGCCACGCACACACAAATACAGGCATACACAGAAACAAACTTTTTTTTTTCCCCGACAGCATGCCCCATTAATCTTCTTGTAGGTCCCATTCTCAGCGGGGTTAACCCAGGTGAGGGAGGGGCAACTGGGGCAAGAGTTAAGGCAAGACCCAGGTCTGATACAGGCTTCCAGGAGCATTAGCTGGTGAGCTGGAGGGGAATGGAGAGGCCTGTCGGGCCAGGGGGGGATCTGAGCTTCGGGCTGGACTGAGCCACGCTGACCTGGGGGTCTAAATTAAGAGCCAGGAGAGGAGCGCTTGATTTCACATCCCCTCAATGACATGCCTGACAGGATGATGTAAGAGGGAGTAAACGTGAGAGGCTCACCTTTAAGTCTGCCCTGTAACCAATGGACCACAGCAGAGGAGAGAGAGAGAGAGAGAAAGAAAGACAAACACCGTGTTTGAACACACACACACTCACATACTAGTTTTCAAAGTAACACGGTATGGCGTATGAACACAGTATGCAAATTTCTTGCATGTATGCTATACCCAGATGACCTTAAAGTTCAAAATGTTGAGTAAACAACCAAAGCTTACTAGCTCAGCTACTATCGGCCAAATGGAAATTCATGGAAAGAGAATGCAGGCCTTTTCTTTTGTTGAAGAAGGTTCATGCCTTCGAACATTCATTAGGGGTCACGTCCATTGAAGGACATGCAACACTAACAGAAGACAATGATTTGGATGGGCCGGTGAGTGAGAAGCAATGTGGTCATAGCTCTAAACTGATAGCCACTGGGCAATCAAGACTTGGGCATCCCTGTTCCTTGCCATATTTAGCACTATGGGGGAATGATGGGGTGTAAGCAAGAGCTTCAATTATAAATTGAGCAGCCTTGATCGATGCTTGGCACCTCAAAATTGGAACCAAAACACATAGTTAGAGAAAGTGACACTAACTATGAGAAAGGGTAGTTAAAAGTTGGGGTGGTGGCGGGGCGGGGCGGGGCGGGGGGAGGTGGGGGGGGGGGGATGCCTCGGATAGCTCATAGACTTCAATTGGGTAAGACTAGAAGATTTCTTCTAGCTGTGCTGCACAGAGATCCGAAGAGACGTTGTCTGATTTGGTCAAGTAGACTGTAGCAGGTGGATCTCTCAGGAGAGAGAGGCAAACAAGCTTTTCAATGGGGAAAACCCCAGGCAATGACGGGAAAGCTGTATCAGCTGCTGAACCGGAGACCCTGAGACCCCGGCTGATGTAGTTTTGGGCAGACAGCTTTCTCCATTCAGGAAACAACACCCGAAAGAGTACAACACAGATAAAACAACACAATATACAGTAGCACAATAACTCTTGCATTTAGCATCAAGTCATTGTCAAGCCCTACAGACTACAGCTGCAATGGCTCAACAATGGCTTCCACAAGGTCTTCGAGTTAAATGGATATCCCTGGTGCATGAGCCTTGGACTGTCTTGGACTGTCTTTATAAAGCCTGGTTCACCTCTATTCTAGCCATTGGTAGAATCAGACTGACTTGTGAGGGGGACCTGCCATCTTCCAAATCATAATGGGCATTACTCTAAGTCACCACGGTCAGTTTAGTGGCTTCAACCTGATCAATCCACTGTGCAATCTGGGACCGTCTTCCACTTCTCTATAGTGCTGAGCGACTGACAAGACAGGAGTCATCTTTATGAAGAATGCTTCAGCTTTCCAAAGGAAAGGACTAATAAAGCCCCAGGAAAACAAGGGTGATGCTGTCAAGAAATGTCCCTGGCATCTGACAAAGAGTAAGATGTCTGCTTTCTTTGAGTTGGGCAGCCATTACAGAAGTTCAACATAAACCCTCACAGACCTGACAAGAAAGAAAATCTTGAAACGGAAAAACGAAGCAGATAACGCAAAAGAGGCACTTAACACACCGCGGTGCATGTCCCAACACACACCAGAGGAGGCAGTCAAAGACCCCGGTAGAACGATGTGCAGTAATGTAAGCGAGGCCGATCAGGGTCCTCACTGGGAACGAACACAACACAGATTCATTTTTAAGGATAATGCTCCTTCCCCACTATCTCTTTACCTTTTGAGATCTCTCCCAAGTCAATAATACCTGGCAGAAAGGCTGTCATAGGTGAACTGGGCACAAGGACAATTAGGCCAAGTGTGAGAAGGCACTGGTTGAGAAACTATCAACACCTGTACACTTCCACGTCACCCATTAATGACCAGCATCAGAGCACCCACAACACAGCTGATCCTCTCATTCCCAATGTGTTTCTTCTATAGCAGAGTGTCCTAACCCTGGTACCCCAAATAATGAAACGTTTGGATATGTCCAAAGTGAATAAAACACACTAGAAGCAACTCATCAGGTTGTTAATAGCGACTCCAAAACCTGAAATAAGTGTGTGAGAAAACCTCAAGTGCTCACAGTACTAAGTTTCTCAGAGCTAAATATGTGACCGCTCAACACTAGCCAACAACAAAACTCAAGAAATGGATACAAATGCCTTGCATGTAATATTTGCATTTTGTTTTCGTGTTTTGTCATGGTTCAATCTTGTATTCAAAGGCGTTTCTGTATGTCGTGCCATTGAGCTGTTCAGATGACCTCACTCCGAGAGAAGCAGCCAGACCGAGGAAGAGAAAGACGGAGCGGTGAATGAACAAGCAAACGTCCCCCAGGTAGCTTCGTCTTTCACGCCTTGCTTCTCTCTCGCGACTCAGAACAACGGATGTCTGTGTTTTATTTTGTCCTCCGTCGTTCATCCGTTGTTCAAAGCCTTTCTTCACAGAGTTTCCCCCACTCATTCACACTATTTAGTTCGCCTCCACATGTGAAGAGACCTTTATCTCTCTCTCTCTCCACACTTTATTTTTCTCTGTTGTTTTCACATGAATGACATTCAATGCTAGGTATGAAGTAGTCAAGGAAAAAGAGTGGGCCAAAACCTGTTTTATTTTTGTGAGAACTATTAGATATGTTAAATAAATGATCATTTAGACTAGGGTTCCTCAAATCCAGCCCTAGACGACCCCCGCCCTGTCGAGTTTAAACTCGGATCAAACTCACCTATATGTATTATCTAGTAATTCTGAAGCCCTTAATTAATTTGGCTAATCTTTGATTAGGATGGAGCTTAACTCTCCAGCGCTGGATTTGAGGATCCCTGATGTAGACCCTGTAGACATAACGATGTAAAAACAAGAGCATCATTTCATTACTTTTTTCTCTCTCCATTTTTTTTTACACAAACCGTACTTCCTTTTTAAGGTTTCACCGCCTATTTATAACCTTCCCCGTGAACAGTGCCTGGGACATGAACTTCTCTCCTTGCAGAGAAAGAGAAAATAGCAGAGGGGTCAAGTCCATTTAGACCGGTAATTGAAGCAGAACAAAATTGCTTGAGCTCACATCATTTCTTGTCTTTCTCTTCCTATATTTCTCTCTCTCCTTCTCTCTCACTCAGGCGCTGACATTGACTAGCACACTGCAGCCCAGCAGTAAATAATTGATGTTTGCGGGAGGCCGAGTCTATAGGTTACCAGCACTGCAGTGAACCCCACAGAGCAAATGTGCAGTTTGGAAAGAGTGTTACGAAGTGCGGGAAAGAGGGCTCGGGCGTGTTGGAGTGTGTGTCCTGCATCACCTGATCAGACGCCGCGTCCCACTGCGGCGCCTGCCATCCGCCGGGAGAAGGAGAGAGTGAGAAGAGTTTCAGAGGCAGTTTGCTCTTTCCCACAGCGGTTACACACCGAATCCGGCTCTTGAACACAGCCCTCCCCTTTACCCTTATTAGACATATATCAGAACAATGATATTATCATGAAAACAGAACTTCTGGAGGCGTTTATGGATTCGGTGATCAAACACCGGATTTCAACAATCGACAACATATCAAACCAACTTTTAATCAACCGGTTATGGAGTATGCATATTTTTGGCAGGATATTGCAAAAACATCATATAAAACGCACAGTGTTTATGAATAGGGGCATTGCTAATAACCACAAGTGTACAGTTGTAAATCAAATTAACTATGTCCCACTAAACATTATTTTTTTATATATATTTTTTTTTACTAATTTGAAACCTAAGTCTGCTTGTTTAAAAAAAAAAATGCTTATGTTGTGTCTGTGTGTATATATATATATTATTTTATTAGAAAAAGCACATTTAGGTTTCACATTTAATTAATTAAAAAAGGAATCAAAAAATAATGTGTTGTGGGACATTTAAAAAAAAAATATATATATACAGAATTAATTATTTTACATATAAAGGAATTTCCCCCCAAAAAAATTGAGTTAGATCTTATTTGGACCAAAAAGGTCCAAATCTCAGCGTGTGTGTGTGTGATTACATGAAGTACAGTACACACTCGCTTCTGTTTGTGTTTTAGCTTGAAAGCTTTGGACCCCATTCACCACTCTAAAAAATGCTGGGTTGTTTCAACCCAATTTTGGGTCAAATATGGACAAACCCCAAACGTTGGGTAAAAAATGTAATTTAAAAATTGAACCCAATGGCTGGGTTTGTCCATATTTGACCCAAAATTGGGTTGAAACAACCCAACATTAGTCTCCATGAGTCAACATGAGTCTAACCACATGGAAAAGAGCAACTAACATCACTTACTTCTGCTTTTATATTTCACATGAGAGTAAAAAAAATCTGATTTGGACCAAAAAAAAATGTTCTCCCAAAACAATTACCAAGTAAACTTACACATGCACGAAAAAGTACCTAAAAAATATGAAAAGACGCAAGTATTCAGATTTTCAGCCCGAAAAGCTCTCAAAAAGCTCTCAAAATTGACAAGTACAAGAGACTCCCAACAAGCCTTTTTTAAATAAACTCCAGCAATTCTTCATATCCCCCATGCGGCATACAAGAGACACTTTTAACACGTAAATGCGCACACGCACGCTAAAGTGCACTTCCTCCCCAGTGCATATGATGTTTGAAGAATCAAATCCTGCTCATTATAGCATGTGTATGTGTCTAAGACCAGGGATATCCTCTCTCCCTAAACGCGCCTCGCCCCGCCAATCGCACTGACTGCGGCGCTCATGTCTTATGCATGAGAGTGTGTCTGCGGACAACTGCGGAACCGCACACACACACTTTCATATTCTAATGCGATGAGAGGAGGGGGTGCGCTTGGTAAAGCCCTGGTATTACAGGGCAGTGGGCTCAACACAACCCAAACATGAACGTGCTGGTCCGCCGTCCAGCGCCGCATTAAAAAACACATACATACCAAACAGCGGCAGGCTTTGCGTGGGATAAAGTGTGCTGAGGACAGCAATAAACTAAAGCTGTGGAGACTTTCACACAGAAAATAATTTCAGGAATTGATTTCTGAAATCAAATGTCTGTTTTATGCATATATTCTGTTTCTGTGAGCTCTGAATCTCATAGATCAGTGTTTCTCAGCACGGTGTGTTGTGTTCCTCCACAGACTCATCAGTGAAGCCTCCTGCATACACACAGTGTGCTGCGGTTCATCTGTGAGATACTGGATATCATAAAGCATGATCAACTGTAAAGTACACTCTAAGTGACTAAAAAACAAATGAAATAGTGGAATTTAAAGGAATAATTCAACTAAAATGTAGGTTGTCATTCACTGAAAATCTTTACATTCACACTATAGACCTGTTTAGCAGATTTCTTTGAGAATTAGCAATGCCTAATTCATGAAAATACTATTCATTTCTGTTCATACACTCAACCCAATTTTGGGTAAAATATGGACAAACCCAGCCGTTGGGTTAAAAATGTCATGTAAAAATTTAACCCAACGGCTGGGTTTGTCCATATTTTACCATATTGAAACAACCCAGCATTGTTTAGAGTGCATGCTGAGATCAGACCGGCTGCTGTCAGACTCCGTGTGCATGCTAACATCTCACTGCATTATTACAACTAATGGCTAAAGTAATGTTTGGAAATGTAAACTGATATTTCCTACACTCTAAAAAAAAATGCTGGGTTGTTTTAACCCAATTTTGGGTCATATATGGACAAACCCAGCCATTGGGTTACATTTTTATAATGCATTTTTAATCCAATTTTTGGGTTTGTCCATATTTGACCCAAAATTGGGTTAAAACAACCCAGCATTTTGTGACCCCAAGAGTGTTAGAGTTTGTTAGAGTGTACTGACAAACTACAGCAAAATATGCAAATAACTGGCTTAAAAACATTTATTTTGCACAGTGCTGTCTATATATATATATACACTCTAAAAAATGCTGGGTTGTTTCAACCCAATTTTGGGTAAAATCATTTGGGTTTGTCCATATTTGACCCAAAATTGGGTTGAAACAACCCAGCATTTTTTAGAGTGTGTGTGTGATTACATGAAGTACAGTACACGCTCGCTTCTGTTTGTGTTTTAACTTGAAAGCTTTTTGGACCCCATTCACTGTACACTCTAAAAAATGCTGGGTTGTTTCAACCCAATTTTGGGTCAAATATGGACAAACCCCAAACGTTGGGTTAAAAATGTAATTTAAAAATTTAACCCAACGGCTGGGTTTGTCCATATTTGACCCGTATTTGGTACAAAATGAGGATGAGTAAAAAATAAAAAACTAATAATAAAGAGATTTATAATTCAATTATAAATAAAGCAAAAGAAATATGGCAATGTCATAAGTTAAATTAATTTTCATGAACATGCTACTTCCATTAAAAAAAAAAAAATATATATAAAATGTAAAAATATGTTTTAACATTGTGGAAAGTTTACACATACGCGCTCATTTTAAAAGCGCATTAGACGGATGTGATGAGAAACAATATTTGGTGACGAGCCAGTGAAATGTTGAAGATAGTCAGTGTGTTCTGTTTGAACTGCAGTCGAGTTCATAATTCTCACAGAACCATGAAGAGTGATTGAATACAGTCTTCATTATGAGCATGACCGTATGCAAATCACTCTAATGCACAACGTTAGAATGAACTTTGTCTATCACATGAGTGTGACTGGCACCGCATATGATGAGATCCACAGAAATATGTAATGAGTTGTCAGTCACGAGGGTCCGCAACCATGCAGGACTTCAGTTAAAGTGAAACGCCGAAACTGCAACTCCCACAATTAAAAACATGCATCAAAACCATTATAAGAAATGTGAATATCGTTGATCATCTCCTAACAAGGCCTCATATTAATCCAGCTGGAGCGCTACAGGACTTGAGGGATCTGACGTCTGATATATTAAAGACATGTGCCGGGTCTCCTCAGGAGCCAATGATCATCAGCGTACATTCTTCTGTCAGATCAAGAGATCCCGTCTCAACCCCGAGAAGCAACAGCACAGACCAAACAACGTTTCAAAGGGAGAGAAAGTGTGTTTTAATCCTGCGCTTCCATCGTTTCATTAATGCATCAGGCAATTGAAAAATTACACTCTTGACTACGGTTTATTTCGGCAGCCAGAGGAAGAAAAGATGAATGAAGACGACAAAGAAGATTATAAACGAATAACAATGCGCGCTGCTGGAGACAGGGAAGAAAGGCAATATTTTGTGTGCATTTTATATGGAAACGAAAAAATTGAATTTTCCTTTTAATACTAGGATTATACAAACATGGAAGAAAGCTTGAATAAATATTCTAAATGGAAATGGATTTTGCATTCGACATATATATATATTATCTGTGTTTTTTTATTTATTAATACAAACCGGGGTCCCAGCCGCGAAACGTCTTTATCTTTCTTTCTTTTTTACAATAAAGGAATAAATGCAAAGATTTACATTACATTAACATGCCTATCTAAATCAAAACAACACGGTCCAAATCACTTTCCAACATTTCCATCTGTGTTGTTCAGGCGAAGCGTGAGATTCATAAACACACACTCCAGATCTGTGTTTCAGGAAGACCACACGATGACAAAGCAATACACCTGCCGGAAAACACACATTTACATTAAAAAATGATAAACTAACGTTATAATGTTTAAAAAAAAATCCTAAAAAAATAATTATAATAATCATCCGTAGCACAAATCTCTGTGCGAGTTTGTCCCAGTACTTTTAAAGTGCATAACTAAATTTCAGCCATATTACAAATGACGGTTATTGTAATATCATATCACACCAGCGGTTTATTGTCAGTTATGACAGTCTGGGGAGATTTATATCCGAGAGAAAATCCCTGCATCAAGGAATCATTTACCTCTCCTGAAAACAGCTCGAATCTACAGTCAGAGCAGACGACAGACGGATGGAGAACGGATCACGGACGCGCGCGCGCAACGCTGCCTTACACACACATATATTAATAAGGTATTATGCACAATAACAGTTTTATGGATTTTAAATGGCCATCATTTACAAACATAGTGCGCAACTATCCCATGGAAGGGGGATTTTATAACCGTTTAATGCAAGTCTCTCTCGTTCGTCTGAGACACACGGAGATGTGTTATTGATGGAGATGCAGGACAGATTAAAATGGGCATTACCCAAATCATCTTTAATGGTCAAGCAAACGGAGCAAGTCAACGTGATTCCTGCATTCTTCAAGAGTGCGGCCGGTCCGGACACCGCAGTGACAGTTCGTCCTGAGTTTCTTCTGTTGAAGTAAGCAAGTGTTGTCGCGCATAAAGTCCAGTAACAACACACTCGGATGTGGTAATGTCCCTTTATCAGCGTTTATCCACTGAAGCATCTCGTGCCGCACTCCAATCCGGTCAGAGATTTACTTTATTAAGGCTATGTTTACACGGAAACGATCTGAAGAGAAAACGCAAAAGTGGCGTTGCGTTATCACTTTTTATTCTGTGTTTAGACGAGCGTTATGGGGGGAAATCTGCGTGCATATGGTGACGCAAAAGTGTGTGTGATTGGATGTAGTGTGCACTCCAGGCGGCTAGGTGGCGATGTGGAGCACTGAAAGAGAAAGAGACGCTGACACAGTTTCTCATGTTTAATACGGTAAAGCTGCTGCTTTAACCCTCGCTGCTCTTCACGTGTCGCTCAAAAATGACAGATTTTTTTTTTTTTTGTCAATGAAATTAATGCTATATTTTAGTTTGATAATGTTTTGTTATTTTCCTGTACTGGCGCATGCCTGTGACGTAAACGCGTACGCGACGCCTTCACTGTCTAGCAGACTTTTGCGTTTTTACCGTTTTTGCCCTTTAGACGGGAACGCGACGGTGGAGCGTGTTTAAGATTTCCACTCTGGAGGGTGGTTTCACTTTTTTGCGTTTTTAAGCCCCAAAAACGCCGTCGCCGTGTAAACGAAAGGCACATCCGATAAAATATTGTTACGTTTTCACCCGCGAGCGTTCTCGTGTAAACAGGGCCTGAGAGTAAAAGAGTATTTGTATTCCCCACTGCTGTTTTCCACACAATCGAAACTGACTTTTCAACTCAAGCTCCAAAAAATTTAAAACGTACAATAAAAGTAGCCCTCAATACTCATATCCAAAGTCTTCTGAAGTAATACGAGAACTCGGTCAGGAGTTTGGAGAAATAATACTTATATTTAGCAAGGACTCGTTAAACTGTTCAAAAGGGACAGTAAAGACATTTATAACGCACTATTTCTCAAAGTATCCTGAAAATAAATGTTTTCAACACTGATAAAAATCATAAATGTGTCTTGAGCATCAGATCATCATATTATACTGATTTCTGAAGGATCATGTAACACTGAAGACTGGAGTAATGATGCTGAAAACTCAGCTTTGATCACAGGAATAAATTATATTTTAACATATATTTACATACGCTGTAAAAAAAAATGTTGGTTTAACTTAAATAAGCAAGTTACCTTTTAGCCTTAAAATTGAGTTAATACAATGGTTTAATAAACAGAAACTCAAAATAGTATGTTATCTTCACCACATTAGTTATCGAAGTTGATTTAACAAAAGATAAAAAGTTGTGATAAATCATGAAAATATTATTTTACAGTGTAGAAAACCGTTATTGTAAATTGCAACAATATTTCACATTACAGTTCCTTCTGTATTTCCAAACGAATAAATGCAGCGTTTGTGAGCAGAAGACACTTCTTTCAAACGCATTTAAAAATCGTCCTGACCACAAACTTCTGAACGGTAGTGTGTATAAATAATGTGTATCACTCAAACTGTAATGCAGGGAGAGCTCAAGAAACAAAGGGAGAGCTGGATCCAAACACAAAACCATTTAATAACGAAATAAACATAAACAAAACCATAACAGAGAGCAGGGAACCAAGACCAGAATGAGAAACAGCAAACGTACATCCATGACGAAGAACACAGGAGACACAGTTAACAACACACACCTGGGGAAGACTCATCAACATGAAGAACTACAAAGAACTACAACACACGGCACGCGACAGGAATCACGACACTAACTAATAACGTCATCTGAAGCGTGGTGTTTTTCCAGGGCTTCAGACCGACACTGCCATGCTGAGCTGCAAAAACCAGTCCATCAAATCCATTATTATCGAATTAAAATAATGGACAACACATTTGATTATCGATTAGTCGTGTGCGCTGTGCTCGGAAACCACGTCGCTTTACAGCAGTGAACAACACGTCTAAGGACAAAAGGCTTATGGGAAACAGAGGAGGACACAGAGAGTCCTATCTTACACCCGCCGCAGTGCAGCGGCAAGCGCGACAAGTGTGTTTGCTAGTTTCAGCCCGACGCAGTTATCATTTTCACCTTGTTTAAATAGCAAATGCATTTGCGCTCATCTGTGCGTCCAATGGCGTGCTGGTCTGAAAATGAGTGTGTGTTCAGGCGCATTGTTGGCGCGTTGCTATTTTGAGGGACAGAAATACACTGCGCCGATGACCAACTGAACCCGGCTCTAAAGTCAACGGCGCAATATTTTTAAATTTTATTTAAAGAGCGCGTTAGTAATGTGCGCCTATAGGTGGGTCCACAACGCGCGTACACTCTGCTTATTACACTTACACACACAAACACACACACAGACAGACACACACACACACACGCACGCACACACGCGCACACACACACACACACACACACACACACACACACTCTGCTTATTACACACACAGGGAGGCGCAGCAGGATGCAAACATGCCAAATATTAAAAATAAAAGGATTACAGTGTAGAAGATTATTATTGTATAAAGATATGGTTGAATCCGGCTTGTCCCGGATGGTTTTCATCGCGCACGAGCAGATCCGTTTGCGCTCTGGAGACGCGTTCGTCTTTCCGCTGGCAAATTCCGTCATGTAAATAGCGAATCCGCCATGGCACGAGCGCAACTGGCATTTAAAGGGAATGGGAGATGAGACTCTTGATTGGTTTAACGCACGTAAATCCCAAAACACACCCGTTACTCATGAAGAGAATAGAGACCCTTCTAGAGCAGCGCCGGGAGCGCCGACCATTTGTCCCGTCGTTAAACTGGCAAAAGTGGATTCGGACACGACCTCAGAGAACTTGGGCCTGCGCTTTAGACCATGCGCTTAGATCCTTAAAATAAGGCCCAAAGTGTTAAAGATACATGACCAAAGTAGTCCAAAACCTGAAAATAATTTATATTTATACGCACGCTTACAAAAGCGTAAGCGGTTACCGCGACTAACACTCTTTGACAGATGCGTGTGCAGTTTAATAAATTTTCCTCAGTGCATAACGTACATTTTATGGTTATATCTTTATCTGTAAATGTTATAAAATATATATTTCCATTTGGCATATTCTGACAACAAGTGAGTCTTGTTAAACTTCACAGGCTTCAATGAACGAGCGCCGGTGATTAAAGAAAACTAATAATATATGTAACACTATATAAATATATATAAATAAAAAGGTATGATCTATTCTAGACAACACTTCAAGACAAAGTGAAAGCATCCAACATGAAGTTCAGAGAAGTGTCGATTATAAATAAACTTTATACATTCAGTATTGAATGATGTGTTGTGAAAAAGCTCAATCACATCAAACGTAGAGTGTTTCGTGACGGTTGTGTAACTACACACACATACATCACACACACCGGACAGGTTTCCTATTTGTTTCGTTTAAATCAAACAAACAATATTGCGTCTGCACGTTTTGTGTAATCCATTTGGCCTGTGACAAATAACTGAATCATTTCTCAGGAGCTTTAATACGTCTGAAGGTAAAACAAGCCAGACTGTTGTCAGACTGGAGAAATATCCATTTTCCTAAAACAATAGCACTCTATTGGCATCGGTCCCGCAGTAATTACTTCATTAGCTAATTCCTCTCGCGGCGACGACACGTTTGATGGAGGAGAGCGGAGGAAAGCAGAGGAATCAACAGATAAACGGACGCTATCTGCACTAGTGTTGGATCAATTAGCACAATGAAAAGCGCATGGATTCTGCATTACTACTCCAGCACTCTTTCTTGCTTTACTTAATGTTCGTCGGCCTGATATTCTCAGCACTGCCTGATGGGATAGCGGAGGATCGATGGGGAAGAAGAGGCCTAGCCCGGATCTCAGAGAAGACTCAATCAGCTCATGCCAATAATGCACATTACACTCTCACAACACACACACACACACGCGCATCTCCACTCTAAAAAATGCTGGGTTGTTTCAACCCAATTTTGGGTCAAATATGGACAAACCCAGCCGTTGGTTTACATTTTTTAATTACATTTTTAACCCAACGTTTTTGTTTGTCCATATTTGAACCAAAATTGGGTTGAAACAGCCCAGCATTTTTTATAGTCTCTTGTAGAGTTACGGTTTTAAGATGAAACAATACACACTGGTCTAGTCTCCAAATGAAGAAGAGTTGACTTCATCTGCTTGGATATAAATATTTAATATATATATATATATAAAAAAATCTTAAATATATACATGCATGTGTGTATTTCTATATGCAAAATAATTATACACAGTAAACTCTAAAAAAATGCTGGGTTGTTTTAACCCAAATTTGGGTCAAATATGGACAATCCCAACCGTCGGGTTAACATTTTTAATTAAAAAACCCAGCGGCTGTCCATGGTTTGTCCATATTTGACCCAAATTTGGGTTAAAACAACCCAGCATTTTTTAGAGTGTACACACACATATATTATGTAAGTTTTGTTAAACACAAACTTTTATTTTGGCAGCGATTAATTGTTTCACAGCTCTACTGTCAATATAGCATTATTATGTCAAAATAAAAATACTAGTTTATTTAGTTTTAAGTGAAAATATTGGAATCCTGATAGTATTCCCATTTCTTTTTACAACATGTAACTATAATCTGATTACTTTGGTTGTTTGACCAGATTTGTGTCTCCTGATTACGTACAGATTTGTAGCATTTTAAATATGACCCGATCATAGACAGAAACCCCTCAGAACAACTGCGTGAAACACACAGAGTCACATCCTCATCTGAGCCAGTGCTTTTAAAGTCATGTTACATTTTAACAGAGTGCAGGTCATCTGTGCACGGCTTCTCCGCCTCAGCAGACGTGGGTAAGAGAATGCTTTTACATCACAATGAGGTTGACATGTTATAGAGAGCGGATCCATTATCGTGTGTACCTGTGTGGGGAGTGCATGTCAATGGCAGTGTCCCTCTGGCTGACAGATCACGATGATAATGCATGTTTATGATGGGCTCTCGTCTCGTACCCACACACTGCAATAGTGCTTTATGGAGTAAAAGCCGCTATGAAAGCGCTGCTTGTATTAGCGAGGCACTTTTACTGTAAATAAAGAGATATTATGTGTGCATGTGCATCTTGTAGGCACTCTCCTCTCTACGACACGCAACACATGCCAGCATGTAAACTTTCCCAAGCCCTTCTTTTAACTGCACTGTCTTGCTTACTCACGAAACAATCTATCACGGCTGTAATTAGCACAATGGAGGGCTGTTGATTCACTGCTAACAACATTTATTACATAATTAAATTTATTTCCTTGGCAGACGGCACTTTACAAAGAAACAATTACTTCAGCATGTAACTAACTAAGAATACAAATTGAGTGCTAAGACAAAACCACAAAGTGCTAATAAGAAAGTAGGCTAGCAATGTAATTGTAGTTCTGTCAATAGAATTAAGGTTACATTTGGTTAGAAGAAGTGCTTAGAGTCTCAGCAGTGCTGTATATACTGAGAAGAGGAGGGGGCCCAGTACAGAGCCCTGGGGTACACCTTAGGTTAACGGGTGGGATTTAGACACCCTTCCTCTACAAGATTTCTTTGAGGGAAGTTCCAATGAGGCACATTGAGGCTAAATTCAGGAAAGTGCAGCTCCTTGAGAACCAATGAAGGCAAGGGGGATGTCTAATGCCATTTCATGCATTCTGACTAATTTACACTGTTAAAGATTTCCATTCACATGCTAAACATGGCCAAAGTTTCAAAAAATTAGTTGGACGTATGACAGTGTATTTCTGTGCCAAATACACTCCTTCAGGGTTCGTATAAGTTTCCGAACTTTTTTTTCAACCAGCGAGAGAGCGAGAGAGAGCAAGAGCAACGCCCATCAATGTGCTTAGTTCGGGTTACGGAAAGCATCGGCAGCGCTGTCATTGTGTTTTTAGATCACGAAATCAACAATTTCACCAAAGAAGTGCGTTTTTGGTTGTGAGGGAAAGATAACCTTGTTCAGCTTCCCAAAGAACCCAGCGTTAAGGGAACAGTGGATGTAGTTCGTTTTTTCCTGGGCAACAACGGAGTTGTGCAAGTGTGTTTGTTTGTTCCCGGTATTTTGGTGACGAATGTTTTATAAACAAGTCCCAGTTTGACAGTGGATTTGCAGATCGTTTGAAACTGAAATCAGAATCCAGTAATGAGTCTGAACTGCAAGTGGTGTGTAACGCCAAATGGTTGTATACTGTAAACACGAACGTATAGTGAATCAAACGTTATCCAAGGATAATGCGATGATGTATTGTGCGTGACTCTTTAGCTCCGCCCCCGACACGCCTCGAGGAGGAGCTCGGCTGTTTTCGGAAAGAATCGGTACAGTGTATCTGTCTTTTATAAATCTCTAAAGACTCTTCAGAGATATGAAGGATGCAATACTACTCTGCAGGTCCTCAAGATTAGCAGAAACTGTGTGTTATGTCCCCTTTTTTTGTCCCAATTTCTGCCTTATAGCTTTTCAGTTACACTTGAGCTTATCTGTATGCTAGTATACTCCTAAAAGTTGACAAAATAAACTATTACCCGATAAACAGTCTTTTTCTTGCAGATTTTTGTCCCTCCCTCTACTATCCCCGGCCTCAGGCTAACAATAGCAAGTAGCAAGGCATGGTTTTCTGGAGTGTGACGCAAATGTAAATGCTAATGGGTTTTAAAAACAAGTATAAACCACAATTTCCTTGTTTCAACTACATCAACACGTTAGAGAAAATTGTATTTGTCAAACCATTTTATAGGATCTTTAGGATAATGTTAACAGATGTTTTAATATATCAAATATTAAAGTGGGGCAAATTCACGGAAAAGCCATGAAAATTAATTTCCATGAAAAACGTAATTAATGCCCCAGTTTGTCTGTGCTGTCCTCCTTCCTCCTGGTTCTCTGCTCAGGGATCTTGACCTGGGGTAATTGCCTTTTAGCTCTGAGAAAGCCAGTCAAGCTACACTGGACTACAGCCCTCACCTGGGAAAACTTCACTCCTAAACAACATCTACACAAATACCTCAGCCACAGACTCACATCAAGAGATGGTAAAACTTTAACTTAATTGTTTAAGGTTTACACGTTATATGGTCCAGCTGGCAGGCATCAGGTGAAGTGTGTTTGAGCATATGTGTGTGTGTGCATAATCTCAAGCAAACATCCGGTGTGTCGTGTTCAGCGACCAGCATTAGACAGCCTAATTGCCCCTCCTGAGTCTCTGGGAGGCTGGGAGACCCTTATAGTCAGTGTTGGGTCTTGCAGGGCCTAATTGACCCTCTTGGTACCATGAAGCAGCGTTAAATGAACAGAGGGGGTGAATAAGAGAGAGATGATTAATAGAGTGGGGTTAAGAGACAACCGCAGCCTGGAGGAGATGCGATCCAACAGAAACCCTCTTCAGAAAATGCCCACGCTCATGGCCAGCTGAGAGACTGAACTGGTCACGCTGGGTGAAAGGTCAAAGGTAAAGAGCAAAAGCTGGGAGTTCAAGGGTCTGGGTTTCCACTGAGGTTTGAGGAGCGAGCACAGGTGGGCCGGCCACTGGAGATATGAAGAGATATGATTTTAAAGTAATGCAATCCATCATTATGAGAAAGGGTTCACCTCATGGAAATCAAGAAATTAATGTTAATTAATGCAGGGTAAGAATCGAGAAATGCAAAAGAAAGCTACTAAACACCAACTTTAGTGCCGCATCCCATGATCTAACTCAGGTTCTGTTTTTGTTATGATTTGCTTTTGTTACGCTCTTTATTTTGTTATTTGTTCTGCTTGAAACCGATGCCAAAACATGAAGAGAAGGGCCATAGGTAACACTTTATTTTACAGTGTCCTTGTTACATACATTACTGTACATGCACTTACTATAGTAATAACAGTGAATTATGCATAATTACATGCAACGAGCCCTCAACCAAACCCTAACTCTATACATGTAGTTACTTAATATTACTCAGCACTTAAATGTATAATTACACAGTAACAATGACACCTTAAAATAAAGTGTAACCGGGCAAATATTATTTTAATATTTATTACAATTTGAAAACATCTTAAAATGGCCAAATATCGGCCAATTGAACAGCCTAGTTGATATCTCAGTCTGTCATTAGCACACACACACACACACAAGCAGTGAACTCTTGAATGTTGTGGAGATGTGTGTTTCATGTGTGTGCACCGGAGGTGAGGAGTGTTGATGAAACACTTCCCGGGCACATCTCCCGAAGTCTCCGGTCCCTTCACAGGGGGAGGGCCTCATTTTTCATGCAAACTGTAATTTAGTAAGACTGAATATTGATTGAGCGCTCCATGTCTCCCAAACAATGCCACTTCAATCAGGGCTCTGGGAGGCGGCCCAGCCGGCTGCCAATACCGCACACACTGATTTAAGAGATGGATAAAAAGCGGATACGTCGAAGGGCCGCACCATGACTAATGGGCCCCTGTACAGACCCAGACTATGCATCATGATTTAACCAAAAGCTCTGATCAACAGATTAGGAAAGGGAGGAATCTCAATACCAGTGACGGGACGGGGAACATGAGGCATACTGGGGGACATGAGGGATACTGGGGGACATGAGGGATACTGGGGGACATGAGGGATACTGGGGAACATCAGGGATACTGGGGGACATGGGGCATACTGGGGGACATGAGGGATACTGGGGGACATGTGGGATAGTGGGGGACATGAGGGATACTGGGGGACATGAGGGATACTGGGGGACATGAGGGATACTGGGGAACATGAGGGATACTGGGGGACATGAGGGATACTGGGGGACATGAGGGATACTGGGGGACATGAGGGATACTGGGGGACATGAGGGATACTGGGGGACATGAGGGATACTGGGGAACATGAGGGATACTGGGGAACATTAGGGATACTGGGGGACATGAGGGATACTGGGGGACATGAGGGATACTGGGGAACATGAGGGATACTGGGGGACATGGGGGATACTGGGGGACGTGAGGGAAACTGGGGGACGTGAGGGATACTGGGGGACGTGAGGGAAACTGGGGGACGTGAGGGATACTGGGGGACGTGAGGGATACTGGGGGACATGAGGGATACTGGGGGACATGGGGGATACTGGGGGACGTGAGGGATACTGGGGGACGTGAGGGATACTGGGGGACATGAGGGATACTGGGGGACATGAGGGATACTGGGGGACATGAGGGATACTGGGGAACATGAGGGATACTGGGGGACATGAGGGATACTGGGGGACATGAGGGATACTGGGGAACATGAGGGATACTGGGGAACATGAGGGATACTGGGGAACATGAGGGATACTGGGGAACATGAGGGATACTGGGGAACATGAGGGATACTGGGGGACATGAGGGATACTGGGGGACATGAGGGATACTGGGGAACATGAGGGATACTGGGGAACATGAGGGATACTGGGGGACATGAGGGATACTGGGGGACATGAGGGATACTGGGGAACATGAGGGATACTGGGGGACATGAGGGATACTAGGGAACATGAGGGATACTGGGGGACATGAGGGATACTGGGGAACATGAGGGATACTGGGGAACATTAGGGATACTGGGGGACATGAGGGATACTGGGGGACATGAGGGATACTGGGGAACATGAGGGATACTGGGGGACATGGGGGATACTGGGGGACGTGAGGGAAACTGGGGGACGTGAGGGATACTGGGGGACGTGAGGGAAACTGGGGGACGTGAGGGATACTGGGGGACATGAGGGATACTGGGGGACATGGGGGATACTGGGGGACGTGAGGGATACTGGGGAACATGAGGGATACTGGGGAACATGAGGGATACTGGGGGACATGAGGGATACTGGGGGACATGAGGGATACTGGGGAACATGAGGGATACTGGGGGACATGAGGGATACTGGGGGACATGAGGGATACTGGGGAACATGAGGGATACTAGGGAACATGAGGGATACTGGGGAACATGAGGGATACTGGGGAACATGAGGGATACTGGGGGACATGAGGGATACTAGGGAACATGAGGGATACTGGGGAACATGAGGGATAGTGGGGGACATGAGGGATACTGGGGGACATGAGAGATACTGGGGGACATGAGGGATACTGGGGGACATGAGGGATACTGGGGGACATGAGGGATAGTGGGGGACATGAGGGATACTGGGGGACATGAGGGATAGTGGGGGACATGAGGGATACTGGGGGACATGAGAGATACTGGGGGACATGAGGGATACTGGGGAACATGAGGGATACTGGGGGACATGAGGGATACTGGGGGACATGAGGGATACTGGGGGACATGAGGGATACTGGGGGACATGAGGGATACTGGGGGACATGAGGGATACTGGGGAACATGAGGGATACTGGGGGACATGAGGGATACTGGGGGACATGAGGGATACTGGGGGACATGAGGGATACTGGGGGACATGAGGGATACTGGGGAACATGAGTGATACTGGGGAACATGAGGGATACATTTTTTTATGTAAATTGCATTAAGAAAAAAGGGTTTCCTAACAGGAAACGGTAATGCATACATTTTTTTGTATGCAGTTTTTGTGAAGTGCTTAAAATCTCCATAATACTGAATCTTATGCACAGATTTTCTCAGACAATGCGTGAATTTACTTTGTGGTAATGCAATTACTCCCAAACAATTATAATATTAATAACACTAATTAATTAACATAATGATACACTTATATATTTTTGGTATTTATTTAGATTGATACTTTATTTGTATATATTCTAAAACTTATATTAGTAGTAATACACTGTATTTTATGGTGTCCTTGTTACAGTGCAATTGTACAAATAAGTATTGATTAATATTAATAATCAACATGCACTTACTATGTTAATGTTAGGATTGAGTTTGATTTACGGTTAGTTGCATGCAATTATGCATAATTTACTGTTATTACTGTAGTAAATACATGTAACAAGGGCATTGAAAAATGAAGTGCTACCTTATATTAATATTAAATATTATATTAATTTTACATTTTATTTTATAATTATATTGTACGAAAAAGAGTGCTCAACTCAATATGCACATCTTCAGTGACAGCACTCTGGATTGTCTGCAAGTGTTTGTCAGTAAACGTTGTCTTTTAATGAATGAAACGTTTCCTCATTGGCTTTCACACACATCACAGTGAGATTTGCCGTGCCCCAAGGACACACACACACACACACACACACACACACACACACACACACACACACACACATTTGAATTCCACTGCATTCTCATGTTAGCCTCAGAACCAGACATGTCCAATAACAACCCTTAAACAATGACGTTTAGATTGAGGCTTAATCTGTATAAAACTACATATGTCATAAACACAGCTGAGATTTATGCACGTCCCCAGCACAATCATATCATAATCACGCAGCGACCCTTGACTGATCTCACTGTGATAGCATAGTCATTTATTCTGCTGTAATTTCCTCTCGGTCTCAAGGTTATGAAGCTGAGACTCCAGATCATGTGCAGGTGCGAGCCGTAACATCAGGAGAACTCATCTCTACACTTCTTCTGTACAGGACAACTATGTGTGACCCTGGACCACAGAACCAGTCACATGGGGCAATCTTTTGAAATTGAGATTTATGCATAAATCATCTTTCCATTGATGTGTGGTTTGTTAGGATAGGACAATATTTGGTCGAGACACAACTATTGTAAATCTGGAATCTGAGGGAGCAAAAAAATCTGAACATTGAGAAAATCTCCTTTAAAGTTGTGCATTTATGTTCCCGATTGTGCTGCATCATATTTATGCTATCTATCTCTTTAGTTCCTGTTTTAAACTTCAGTTTCATTCTGTACTGTTCTTGTTTTCCATGCCTTCTGTTACTCATTCTCTGTTTCGTCTGTTTTGTTGGATTCTTCCTGCCAGTCTCTGTTTTGTTCTGTATTTCGTCTGTCATCATTTCATTAAGTGTTGTCTGTTTATTTTGTGTTTTTGTTTGTTTTCTTCAGTCTTTTTTGTTGTTTCGTCTGTGGTTTGTTTCTATCCCTCATTCTTTTGTTCGTTCAGTCATCTGTTCTTTATTGTGTCTTTGTTTCACCTTTCCTTCCTTCCTGTTGTATTTTGGTTCTATACATTTGTTTCTGTTTATTCTTTTTTTAAATTCGGTTTCATCTTTGTTTTGTCTTTTTGTTCTCACTCTTTGTTCTTTCTCTTGTATTGTCTGTCTTTAATGTATATGTGATGTTTCTGATGTTTGCACTTTTTAAATGTAGTTCTTGGTTTCTTTTGTTTGTTGAATTCTTTTGTTCATGATTTGTTTTATTCTTCTGTTCTTTCTTTCACTCTTTCCTTTGTTCCATTGGTTTCCTTGCTTTCTTTCGTGTCTATTTATTAAATAATTTGTCTAAGCGGATCCTTCTTTTTCAGTGAGTGTCTAGTGCTCTCAGCATCACTGGATGTTCATATACAGTATATGAATGCATGATATATCGGCCGCCATATCGGTATCGGCCGATATATGTTCATCTTTAATGTTATCGGTATCGGCCGATATATTTTCATCTTTAATGTTATCGGTATCGGCCGATATATGTTTATCTTTAATGTTATCGGCCGATATATGTTCATCTTTAATGTTACCTGTATCGGCCCGATATATGTTCATCTTTAATGTTATCGGTATCGGCTGATATATGTTCATCTTTAATGTTATCGTTATCGGCCCGATATATGTTCATCTTTAATGTTATCGGTATCTGCTGATATATGTTCATCTTTAATGTTATTGTTATCAGCCCGATATATGTTCACCTTTAATGTTATCGGTATCAGCCCGATATATGTTCATCTTTAATGTTATCGGCCGATATATGTTCATCTTTAATGTTATCGGCCGATATATGTTCATCTTTAATGTTATCGGTATCAGCCCGATATATGTTCATATTTAATGTTATCGGTATCAGCCCGATATATGTTCATCTTTAATGTTATCGGCCCGATATATGTTCATCTTTAATGTTATCGGCCGATATATGTTCATCTTTAATGTTATCTGTATCGGCCCGATATATGTTCATCTTTAATGTTATCTGTATCGGCCGATATATGTTCATCTTTAATGTTATCGTATCGGCCGATATATGTTCATCTTTAATGTTATCGGTATCGGCCGATATATGTTCATCTTTAATGTTATCGGCCGATATATGTTCATCTTTAATGTTATCGGCCGATATATGTTCATCTTTAATGTTATTGGCCGATAAATGTTCATCTTTAATGTTATCGGTATCAGCCCGATATATGTTCATCTTTAATGTTATCGGTATCAGCCCGATATATGTTCATCTTTAATGTTATCGGCCGATATATGTTCATCTTTAATGTTATCTGTATCGGCCCGATATATGTTCATCTTTAATGTTATCGGCCGATATATGTTCATCTTTAATGTTACCTGTATCGGCCCGATATATGTTCATCTTTAATGTTATCGGTATCAGCCCGATATATGTTCATCTTTAATCTTATCGGCCGATATATTTTCATCTTTAATGTTATCGCCCGATATATGTTCATCTTTAATGTTATCGGCCGATATATGTTCATCTTTAATGTTACCTGTATCGGCCCGATATATGGCCCGATATATGTTCATCTTTAATGTTATCTGTATCGGCCCGATATATGTTCATCTTTAATCTTATCGGCCGATATATTTTCATCTTTAATGTTATCGGCCGATATATGTTCATCTTTAATGTTACCTGTATCGGCCCGATATATGGCCCGATATATGTTCATCTTTAATGTTATCAGCCGATATATGTTCATCTTTAATGTTATCGGTATCGGCCCGATATATGTTCATCTTTAATGTTATCGGCCGATATATGTTCATCTTTAATGTTATCGGCCGATATATGTTAATCTTTAATGTTAACGGTATCGGCCCGATATATGTTCATCTTTAATGTTATTGTTATCGGCCTATATATGTTCATCTTTAATGTTATCGGTATCGGCCCGATATATGTCCATCTTTAATGTTATCATTATCGGCCGATATATGTTCATCTTTAATGTTATCGTTATCAGCCAGATATATGTTCATCTTTAATGTTATCGTTATCGGCCGATATATGTTAATCTTCAATGTTATCGGTATCAGCCCGATATATGTTCATCTTTAATGTTATCGGCCCGATATATGTTCATCTTTAATGTTATCGGTATCGGCCAATATATGTTCATCTTTAATGTTATCGTTATCGGCCCGATATATGTTAATCTTTAATGTTATCGGTATCAGCCTGATATATGTTCATCTTTAATGTTATCGGCCCGATATATGTTCACCTTTAATGTTATCGGTATCGGCCGATATATGTTCATCTTTAATGTTATCGGCCCGATATATGTTCATCTTTATTGTTATCGGTATCGGCCGATATATGTTAATCTTTAATGTTATCGGTATCAGCCCGATATATGTTCATCTTTAATGTTATCGGCCGATATATATGTTCATCTTTAATGTTATCGGTATCGGCCGATATATGTTAATCTTTAATGTTATCGGTATCAGCCCGATATATGTTCATCTTTAATGTTATCGGCCGATATATGTTCATCTTTAATGTTATCGGTATCGGCCGATATATGTCCATCTTTAATGGTATCGGTATCGGCCGATATATGTTCATCTTTAATGTTATCGGTATCAGCCCGATATATGTTCATCTTTAATGTTATCGGCCGATATATATGTTCATCTTTAATGTTATCGGTATCGGCCGATATATGTTAATCTTTAATGTTATCGGTATCAGCCCGATATATGTTCATCTTTAATGTTATCGGCCGATATATGTTCATCTTTAATGTTATCGGTATCGGCCGATATATGTCCATCTTTAATGGTATCGGTATCGGCCGATATATGTTCATCTTTAATGTTATCGGTATCAGCCCGATATATGTTCATCTTTAATGTTATCGGCCGATATATGTTCATCTTTAATGTTATCGTTATCGGCCGATATATGTTAATCTTTAATGTTATCGGTATCAGCCCGATATATGTTCATCTTTAATGTTATCGGCCCGATATATGTTCATCTTTAATGTTATCGGTATCGGCCGATATATGTCCATCTTTAATGTTATCGGTATTGGCCGATATATGTTCATCTTTAATGTTATCGTTATCGGCCCGATATATGTTCATCTTTAATGTTATCGTTATCGGCCGATATATGTTCATCTTTAATGTTATCGTTATCGGCCCGATATATGTTCATCTTTAATGCTATCGGTATCGGCCGATATATGTTTATCTTTAATGTTATCGGCCCAATATATGTTCATCTTTAATGTTATCGGTATCGGCCCATATATGTTCATCTTTAATGTTATCGTAACGGCCCATATATGTTCATCTTTAATGTTATCGGTATCAGCCGATATATGTTCATCTTTAATGTTATTGTTATCAGCCCGATATATGTTCATCTTTAATGTTATCGTTATCGGCCCGATATATGTTCATCTTTAATGTTATCGGTATCAGCTGATATATGTTCATCTTTAATGTTATTGTTATCAGCCCGATATATGTTCACCTTTAATGTTATCGGTATCAGCCCGATATATGTTCATCTTTAATGTTATCGTTATCGGCCGATATATGTTAATCTTTAATGTTATCGGTATCAGCCCGATATATGTTCATCTTTAATGTTATCGGCCCGATATATGTTCATCTTTAATGTTATCGGTATCGGCCGATATATGTCCATCTTTAATGTTATCGGTATTGGCCGATATATGTTCATCTTTAATGTTATCGTTATCGGCCCGATATATGTTCATCTTTAATGTTATCGGCCAATATATGTTCATCTTTAATGTTATCGTTATCGGCCCGATATATGTTCATCTTTAATGCTATCGGTATCGGCCGATATATGTTCATCTTTAATGTTATCGGTATCGGCCCATATATGTTCATCTTTAATGTTATCGTAACGGCCGATATATGTTCATCTTTAATGTTATCGGTATCAGCCGATATATGTTCATCTTTAATGTTATTGTTATCAGCCCGATATATGTTCATCTTTAATGTTATCATTATCGGCCCGATATATGTTCATCTTTAACGTTATCGTTATCAGCCGATATATGGTCATCTTTAATGTTATCGGTATCAGCCCGATAAGAACATTTGGACGATATTTTAAAACTGATAAATAATGTATTATTTCCTTCAGCCGAGACACTTCAGATGCGACTGTTCAACATGATGGGTTCAAACCGCTTGAAATATGATTCAAATCACTTTAAAAAAATGGAAAATACAGTTCTGTGCTGTCAAATAGGCTAAATTTAAATGAGAACATTATAATTGTGAGTTTGGGACATGGCTTTTAATAGTGAGACTTTCGTTTATGTAATCAGGCTCTCAAAAATTATATACAATTTTGGATTTAGATTTATCGGCCAATATATCGGTTATCGGCATTCAAATATAACAAATTATCGGTTATCGGTATCAGCCAAAATATTAATATCGGTGCATCCCTATTTATATATTCTGTGCATAGCCTGTAGGACGTCCATCTGGAGCTGTGCCCACATGAGCGCTGTCCCGACGAGCTGAAAGCATGTTTTAGGGAACCATCAGCACATCAGACACATGCGGCGACGGGCTTCACGACCCAAACACACGACCAGCCGTAAACCAGAGCCGCTTATCTGCAGTCTGAGACACACACACACACACACACACACACACACACAACCTCACGCCCTACAGGAACTCACTGTTGTTTATACACTCAGGCTTGTAAAACAGAAGTATCTGAGATGCAATCGGAGGACAGACGCGGGACAGGAGTGGTTTGCTCATGGACTGGGACGGCTCCAGTCCTGCTCCTGGTGTTGGGCGTAATGTTCAGCGATAGACCCGCTAACCTTGCAAACGTGGTCGATGCTTATTTAAAATCACATTGATTAACAGTTGTAATTATTGATTATGTCATGCGGCTAAGACAAAGCTGATGTGTCTAATGGTGCGGGATCGGACGTTCACTAACACACACACACACACACACGCATCAAAGGTGTGCTAATCAATCATAGGACAGTGATATCGCACACGGTTCAGTGTGTGTGTGTGTGTGTCTGTGTGTGTGTGTGTGTGTGTGTGTGTGTGTGTGTGTGTGTGTGTGTGTGTGTGTGTGTGTGTGCGGCTGACCACTCCTCGCCCGGACCGTCCCACGACCCGCACTCCTCGACTAACACTGAATTATTGTATGCACGGCGGCTCGGACCCGTTTCGCGATTGATTTGTTCTGAAGCGGCGGCATCCTTCACTCCTGACGTGTGGAGTTGTTCCGCGTTCGGAAACATCCCCGTTAAATTACACTGCCATCTGCTCCCCCCCCCCGTCCCCATCCCGACGCTGTCATAATGAATATGCACTATCTCCTCCTGCCATCGCGCGCCTCTCCCTCAGATTTAATCTCCTCTTAATCTCTCCCCATTGTAATTTCAAATTGTTTTGTGTTTTAGGTTAAATTGAGGCTGGCTGCTAGAGCGGGAACCATGTTTTCATTTCCATTCATTGCTCCCTAAAAAAGCGCTTTTATTAACAAGTTTACATAAATAAGAGCAACAGAAGGAGAATATTGCTCCAGAGGAGAGGAGAGGGGAGTGAAGGAACGTGTGTGTGTGTGAATGTGTGCGCATGTGTGTGTGCGTGTGTGTGTGTGTGTGTGTGTGTGTGCGCGCGTGTGTGTGCGTGTGTGTGTGCGTGTGTGTGTGCGTGTGTGTGTGTGTGTGTGTGCGTGTGTGTGCGTGTGTGTGTGAATGTGTGCACATGTGTGTGTGCGTGTGTGTGTGCGTGTGTGTGCGTGCGTGCGTGTGTGTGTGCGTGCGTGTGTGTGTGTGAGTGTGTGTGATGAGTTTAATAGAGTAAATGAATGAGGCGTGACGTTGTGTACTGTATTCTGAGCTGCTGTTATTCGTTCCTCTTCTGTCCGTCTCCTGATCTCTCCTCCACTGCGTCGTTCACTCGTTCGCTGTTGGCGTGTCTGACCTTGGTTTCGTCAGTTTCATTGTCTTTCTTTTGTTCGATTGTCTTTTGCTTGTTCTTTCGTTGGTTCTTTTACTCTTCAAATAGTTTGTTCAGTCTTTCATTTGCTTTCGTTAGTTTGTTCTTTCCCGCTCTCTTTCATTCTCTTTCATTCATACATTTACTGCCTTGTTTTGTCTTTCTGTTCAATTTTTCATTATTTTTTATTTATTTAGTAGTTTGTTCTTTCACTTTCATTGTTAATTTCTTAGTTTTTTTCTCTTTGTTCCCTTTCATTTTTGTTTGTTTCCTTTTTCAATCTTTTTCATTAAATCACTCATTTGTTTGTTCTTCGCTTTGTTTTGTTTGTTTTTCATTGTTTTGGGGTTTTTTCCTCTTTGTTCACTTTAATTTTTGTGTTTTTTTTTCAGACAAATTTTCTTTTCTGTTCACTTTCGTTTAGATTGTATTTTTTTAGATTGAATTTTACTAATTAGTTTGTTCTAGTTTGATAGTTTGTTCTTACATTCTTTTGTTTTCTCTTTGTTCACTCTCATTTTTGTTTGTTTACTTTTTCAGTATTTTTCATTAAATCACTAATTTGTTTGTTCTTTAACCTGCTTTTTGTTGTTTGTTTGTTTTTCATTCTTTTTTCCCCTCTGTTCACTTACATTTTTTGTTTGTCTTTTTGATTATTATTTTTTAATTTTGATTATTTTTTTATCCCCTTTTGTTTATTTCATTTAGTTTGTTCTATTGTTCTTTTGTTTTTTCACTTCTTTAGATTTTGTTTCACTTTTGTCTTTTTAATGAAATTTCACAAAAAAAATGTTTCCACTCCTTTTTTTTGTTTGTTCTTACATTCTTTTGTTTGTTTGTTTGTTTGTCTCACTTTTTTTACTTTAATTTTGATTTGTTTGGTTTTTCAGTCTTATTCATTAAATCTACTTGTTTGTTATTTATTTCACCCGCTGGGTTTTGTTTGTTTGTACTTTCGTTTTTTCACTTGTTTGTTTTTTCAGTCTTTATTAAATTTCTCTCATTTGTTTGTTCTTTCGCTCACTTTGTTTAGTTTGTTCCTCACACTATGATGTATTATTCACGCTCTCTCGTTCTCTCTGACAGCCGTTACGTCCTCCTCCTCTGTCTTCTGCTGGTACTCTGGTCTCTTTGGCAGTAAAAGGTCTCATCAGTCATTATGAAAGCCAGCGGGAGTCAATCTAAACTATCAATACCTGAGTAGGGATTACACTTTCTGCTTAGCTGCCGTCCTGCACACCGCAGTGAGCTCCTAAAGCAGGATTATCTGGCAAAGTACAAAGAAAACAAAGACATCTTGGGGAAATGAGACTATATTCTACTGACCAAACATCACACACACACACACACACACACACACACACACCATGTGTAATTGAACTACACATAAAGCACACTACCTAGCATTCGTTATTTTAACACTTTCTTAAGCAAAAAATATCAAGCATCGTTTCTAGCTTGAATTGCGGTTGTTCGTGATCAATTTTCATCCATTAAAAAGTGCATATCCACATCAGCTGATCAGAAGAGTGCCACTGTGACACACACCAGAATACAGTTCTCATTCAACAACACGTGTGTGTTACTGTTATCCGTGTG
Source organism: Phoxinus phoxinus (assembly GCF_949152265.1). Classification (NCBI taxonomy): domain Eukaryota; kingdom Metazoa; phylum Chordata; class Actinopteri; order Cypriniformes; family Leuciscidae; genus Phoxinus; species Phoxinus phoxinus. The sequence continues at coordinate 2,681,845 of NC_136900.1, read as the reverse complement.
TGCGTCGCACTCGACAGAAACACGTCTTTAGTATCGGCTCCAGCTGAGGACAAATATCAAGACCAACTTGAAATCAATTTGCCATCAAACTTTCATGCGTGCCGCGCTCGCTGTGTGGCGCTTTAATTAGCGGAACCGGACCAGGAGTGCAGAGCATATCGACACACACAACACACACACCGCACAACACACACACCGCACAACACACACTTTATTAGCAGAGCCTGCCGTATAATGTAGATGCACTAAACTACAATAACAAGAGCGTGTGTGTGTGTGTGTGTGTGTGTGTGAGAGAGAGAGTTTGTGTGTGTGTGTGTGAGAGTTTGTGTGTGTGTGTGTGTGTGTGTGTGCGCGTGCGTATGTAAGTGGGTGTGTGTGTGTGTGCTTGCGTGTGTGTGTGTGTGTGCTTGCTTGTGTGTGTGCTTGCGTGCGTGCGTGTGTGTGCGCGTGTGTGTGTGTGTGTATGTAAGTGTGTGTGTGTGCTTGCGTGTCTGTGCTTGGGTGCGTGCGTGTGCCTGTGTGTGCGCGTGCGTGTGTGTGTGTGTGTGTGCGCGTGCGTGTGTGTGTCTGTGTGTGCGTGCGCGCGCGTGTGTGTGTAGTAGGCACCTTCTATGACTAAAGTACACAGATTGTCTCCGTTTTGGTCCCCTAAAGATGTAGGGTCCTCAGTGTGTGTGTGTGTGTAAAGACGCAGGGTCCTCAGAGTGTGTGTGTAAAGACGCAGGGTCCTCAGTGTGTGTGTGTGTGTGTAAAGACGCAGGGTCCTCAGTGTGTGTGTGTGTAAAGACGCAGGGTCCTCAGTGTGTGTGTGTGTAAAGACGCAGGGTCCTCAGTGTGTGTGTGTGTGTGTGTGTGTGTGTGTGTGTGTGTAAAGACGCAGGGTCCTCAGTGTGTGTGTGTGTGTAAAGACGCAGGGTCCTCAGTGTGTGTGTGTGTGTGTAAAGACGCAGGGTCCTCAGTGTGTGTGTGTGTGTGTAAAGACGCAGGGTCCTCAGTTTGTGTGTGTGTGTGTAAAGACGCAGGGTCCTCAGTGTGTGTGTGTGTGTGTGTAAAGACGCAGGGTCCTCAGTGTGTGTGTGTGTGTGTGTAAAGACGCAGGGTCCTCAGTGTGTGTGTGTGTGTGTAAAGACGCAGGGTCCTCAGTGTGTGTGTGTGTGTGTAAAGACGCAGGGTCCTCAGTGTGTGTGTGTGTGTGTGTGTAAAGACGCAGGGTCCTCAGTGTGTGTGTGTGTAAAGACGCAGGGTCCTCAGATTGTGTGTGTGTGTGTAAAGACGCAGGGTCCTCAGTGTGTGTGTGTGTGTGTAAAGACGCAGGGTCCTCAGTGTGTGTGTGTGTAAAGACGCAGGGTCCTCAGTGTGTGTGTGTGTAAAGACGCAGGGTCCTCAGTGTGTGTGTGTGTGTGTGTAAAGACGCAGGGTCCTCAGTGTGTGTGTGTGTGTGTAAAGACGCAGGGTCCTCAGTGTGTGTGTGTGTGTGTAAAGACGCAGGGTCCTCAGTGAGTGTGTGTGTAAAGACGCAGGGTCCTCAGTGTGTGTGTGTGTGTGTAAAGACGCAGGGTCCTCAGTGAGTGTGTGTGTAAAGACGCAGGGTCCTCAGTGTGTGTGTGTGTGTGTAAAGACGCAGGGTCCTCAGTGTGTGTGTGTGTAAAGACGCAGGGTCCTCAGTGTGTGTGTGTGTGTGTAAAGACGCAGGGTCCTCAGTGTGTGTGTGTGTAAAGACGCAGGGTCCTCAGTGTGTGTGTGTGTAAAGACGCAGGGTCCTCAGTGTGTGTGTGTGTAAAGACGCAGGGTCCTCAGTGTGTGTGTGTGTGTGTAAAGACGCAGGGTCCTCAGGCTGTTGTGGATGTTCAGTTGTGAGTAATTACACACGTTAGATAAACTGTGATCGAACATTACATTCGCCTGATCATGAAAAATAGAGCTTTCAGCCCTGATCTTCTTAACTGTGTCCAACAACAAGAACTAGATAAAAAAGCTTGTCAAGACAAACTTTGAAGTTGGCTTGAGAAAGACAGAACAGAAAGTTTAAAAAAGTTTTAAAAGCTTAAAGTTTAGAGTAAGTTTGAATGTTTTGAAGCCAATACAGTCGATCGAAAAACAGACAGACGATGAAGAAGTGAAAACACACGGATTTCAAGACGATAGAACAATAGACAGACAGACAGACAGACAGACAGACAGACAGATAGAAAGACAGACAGACAGAAAGACAGACAGACAGACAGACAGATAGAAAGACAGACAGACAGAAAGACAGATAGATATACAGACAGACAGACAGACAGATAGAAAGACAGACAGACAGACAGACAGACAGACAGACAGACAGACAGAAAGACAGATATACAGACAGACAGATAGATATACATACAGACAGACAGACAGACAGACAGATAGAAAGACAGACAGACAGACAGACAGACAGACAGACAGACAGACAGATAGAAAGACAGACAGACAAAAAGACAGATAGATATACAGACAGACAGACAGATAGAAAGACAGACAGACAGACAGACAGACAGACAGAAAGACAGATATACAGACAGACAGATAGATATACAGACAGACAGACAGACAGATAGAAAGACAGACAGACAGACAGACAGACAGACAGACAGACAGACAGACAGAAAGACAGATATACAGACAGACAGACAGATATACAGACAGACACACAGACAGACAGAAAGACAGACAGACAGACAGATATACAGACAGACAGATATACAGACAGACAGATAGACAGATATACAGACAGACAGATATACAGACAGACACACAGACAGACAGAAAGACAGATATACAGACAGATATACAGACAGACAGACAGACAGACAGATATACAGACAGACAGACAGATATACAGACAGACAGATAGACAGATATACAGACAGACAGACAGACAGATATACAGACAGACAGATATACAGACAGACAGATATACAGACAGACAGATAGACAGATATACAGACAGACAGACAGACAGATATACAGACAGACAGACAGACAGACAGACAGACAGATATACAGACAGACAGACAGACAGACAGATATACAGACAGACAGACAGACAGATATACAGACAGACAGATATACAGACAGACAGATAGACAGATATACAGACAGACAGACAGACAGATATACAGACAGACAGACAGACAGATATACAGACAGACAGATATACAGACAGACAGATATACAGACAGACAGATAGACAGATATACAGACAGACAGACAGACAGATATACAGACAGACAGATATACAGACAGACAGATATACAGACAGACAGATAGACAGATATACATACAGACAAACAGACAGATATACAGACAGGCAGACAGACAGGCAGACAGATATACAGACAGACAGACAGATATACAGACAGGCAGACAGACAGGCAGACAGACAGGCAGACAGATATACAGACAGGCAGACAGACAGGCAGACAGACAGGCAGACAGATAGACAGACAGATATACAGACAGGCAGACAGACAGGCAGACAGACAGGCAGACAGATATACAGACAGACAGACAGATATACAGATATACAGACAGACAGACAGATATACAGACAGGCAGACAGACAGGCAGACAGGCAGACAGACATATACAGACAGACAGACAGATAGATGTTGAAGAGAGTGAAAACACATGGATTTCCCATCGTCGGGTCGTCATGTGTCAGGGTGTGTCACTGCCTGCCATTACTGTATCGACACACACTTCACACAGCGTGTGTGTGTGAATACACACCAGATCAGTCCTCTAAAGCTGAAGGGCCAAAATCATCACGAACCAATCTCTAAAATAATGACTGTTGTCAAACTCAACAAGTGCTGCATATTCACTCAAACCCATAAACACGTAATAAATACATATATATATATACCAGTAAACGTGGATGAAGAGCCTACACTTGAATCTACAGTGTCCCTGTTACACATCTCCAATGCACTTACTATAGAAATAATAGTCAAGTTTGAGTGTGAGTGTGTGTGTGTGTGTGTGAGGAAGAGTAAGTGTGAGTGAGGAAGAGTATGTGTGTGTGTGTGTGTGTGTGTGTGTGTGTGTGTGTGTGTGTGTGTGTGTGTGTGAGAGAGTTCACTGAGGAGCTTGAACCAGAAACTGTGTGAAGAAGAAAGGCCGTTTGAAAGGAAAAAGAAAAATATAAAAACTGCAGACATGCAACATACAAGTTTAAAACATGACATGCAATTTAGCACTTTTTAACCCGCAAAATATATTTTTTCTATATTTATTCATTATTTTACCTATTTATATTATTATTTACCTATTTAGCCATAATATTTTTCTTAAAAATGAAACAGTAAATGATTAATAAGTGTGTGGTTTATATGAGTGTTCAGTTAACCCATCACGCCCCCTACTGTTGAGAACCGGCACTGACTCGAGCGTTCACACACACACTGCTGTGTGTTATTTACATGCAAATAATGCTGCAAACAAACAGTAAAAACACAGAGTAAAAGAAAAAGAAATTAAAATATGCTCCCAATAAACAATGTTTTTTTAGATCAGAAAAAAAGCCTCCCGAAAATACTAAAGCTAATTTAAAAAATAAAATAAATGAAAGTATGTTTTGTAATAAGCTGTCTGTGTGCTGTTCTGCTTTGATGGAGTGACTCTCTCCCTCTGCTGGCACGACGGGCCGGCGTTTGGCACACGGTGACCCTGAATCACTCGCTCGCCCCGTGGCACCTGACCGCGGGCATCTGTCTGAACCCCAGGAGACACACGGGCCCCGACTCTCACAGCACAGGACCCCTCACGGGCCCCTTACCCTTCAGGACACACTGACCTCTGAGATTACATTACATTACTGAGGGGGGGGGGGGGGTCTGGGAGAGAGAGAGAGAGAGAGGGGGGGGGAGAGAGAGAGAGTGAGAGAAAGGGGGGGGGGAGAGAGAGAGAGAGAGACTGAGAGAGAGAGTGAGAGAGAGGGGGGGGAGAGAGAGAGAGAGAGAGAGAGAGGGGGGGGGAGAGAGAGAGAGAGAGACTGTGAGAGAGAGTGAGAGAGAGGGGGGGGGGGAGAGAGAGAGGGGGGGGGGAGACTGAGAGAGAGAGAGGGGGGGGGGAGAGAGAGAGACTGTGAGAGAGAGTGAGAGAGAGGGGGGGGGAGAGAGAGAGAGAGAGACTGAGAGAGAGAGAGAGAGAGGGGGGGAGAGAGAGAGAGAGAGAGAGACTGTGAGAGAGAGTGAGAGAGAGGGGGGGGAGAGAGAGAGAGAGAGAGAGAGAGAGACTGAGAGAGAGAGAGGGGGGGGAGAGAGAGAGAGAGACTGTGAGAGAGAGTGAGAGAGAGGGGGGGGGAGAGAGAGAGAGAGAGAGAGAGAGAGAGAGAGAGGGGGGGGGAGAGAGAGAGAGAGAGAGAGAGACTGTGAGAGAGAGTGAGAGAGAGGGGGGGGGGGGGAGAGAGAGAGAGAGAGAGAGAGAGAGAGAGAGAGAGAGAGAGAGAGAGAGAGAGAGAGAGAGAGAGAGAGAGAGATCGTGCAGTAGAAACACACGAACTGTACGCAGAGCATCAAAGAACATCTAGTCTTCATCTTTTCCATTTAATTAAACAACTTTCCTAAAATCTCAAAAGTCAAACTGCGATGACTTTGATCTCCGAAGCCAGAGAGAAGACGGGAAAAGATTCGCTTATAAAAGTTTAAACTGCTAATAGTTTAAACAGTTTACGGAGGAATTCAAAAGTCATTTCAAATTCAGTTATAAATTAATACATTTATATATATATATATATCAAGGCTATGGAAGACCTTTGAATTGATGATGATGATAACGCAAATTAAAAAATAAAATAACAATAAAATTAAAAAACTAAATAAACTGAACAAATAAAACAAAATGTAAAAATTAGATAAAATGTAAAAAAATAAGACATGCCAACATGCCTGGGAGTGTCAGACCAACTGCAGCAAGGAGCAATTAAAGACATTTAAAGATGAATTTAGGCGAAATGGCTGAAAAATCACATACAGTAACTAAAAATATGATTTAATGGATTATCACTTTCGACCAATAGGTGGCGCAGTTACAAAATGTATGTGGTGTGGTCAGAGTGAGGTGACAATGACACATGCAAAGTTTGGTGTCAAAATGTCAAGGCATTGCAGAGATAAAGCCTGAATAGTCATAACTCAATTCTGATGCTGTAGTAAACGAAAACGGTTTCGTCTATCGTCACGAAATCCATAAAGTGTAGTCGGCATGGTCTGGAGATGATACGATTCGATTTTTGAGAAAATCTGACAAACGGTCTAGGAGAAGTTTGAAAAGGTAGGTTTTAAAGAAAATAAAGATGGCGGACAGGAAGTTTGGCTGACTATGGCAAAATTGATATCCATGTTTTTTGGCATAACCCAATTAATATATTAAGATCAGTGTCATTACAATAGACAAATGTAATCAAAAGGTATTAGCATTTTTGGAAATTTAATTATAAATGTTTTACCACAAGGTGGCGCTGCCCCGAAACTTTTTAAGCACCTTCAAGGCATGGTGCCGATGAGTCATAACGAGTTTCGTAACGACACGATAATGCGTTCATAAAGTATAGCATTTTATATCACAATACTGTATTGAAGTCAATGTCAATTTCATGTTTTGTTCTATTATAGCGCCACCAAGAGGCTCAATCCCGATATTTATATTAGCCCATTTTGTGTGTCAATTTTGGTGACAATATCGCATTTCGTTTTTTACGTTATAGACATTTATATGTATAAACATAAAAAATGACCCACACCTGACTTAGTTTGCATTTTTATGCCACTTACTATTAATATTTTGACATTAGGGCATTAGCATAACACCAGCGACCTATGCTTCCAAACTTCTGGCGGTGGTTTTGTTTCGATCGGTCTGACGGTTTCGAAGATATTGGCAAATGTTTTTTTAAGCGCTAAATCACAATGCTACACAAACTGTAAGGCGAAACCTAGCATGTTTGGTATCGTTGGACTCGGCAAGGATTCAGGAACCCAAGGAAATGACTCCCGTGAAAATAAGTCAACCAAATCTAGTTATAAGCATTTGAAAAAATAATTTTACCACTAGGTGGCGCTGGTTTGAAACTTCTTGGGCTGCTTCAGGGCATCGTACTGATGACCCATACAGAGCTTCGTAACGATACGTTCATGCGTTCATAAAATACAGCATTTTTGTACAAAATGCAAAATGGCCGACGCCTATAATGGTCTATCAGTCCAAAAAACTGATATCAGTCGACTCGGCATGACGTCCTGAATCTAACGAGACCACTTTTATTTTTTTATTTTTGGACAAACCTATCAGAAGTTATG
>NC_136900.1:2659514-2669514 GCF_949152265.1 Phoxinus phoxinus | reverse complement strand
TGGCCAGAGGAGAACTGGCCCCCGACTGAGCCTGGGTTCTCCCAAGGTTTTTTTCTCCCTTCTGTCACCTGATGGAGTTTTGGTTCCTTGCCGCTGTTGCCTTACCTTCTGGCTTGCTTAGTTGGGGACATTTAATATTCAACAATATTATAGATCTGCCCTAAAGGTGGATGATGATGAAATTATTTTTTGTATTATTTTCATGTTATCACTGTGAAGCTGCTTTGATACAATCTGTATTGTAAAAAGCGCTATATAAATAAAGATGACTTGACTTGACTTGACTTGATTAAATCAAAAGAAGCCAAAATAAACATGCGTAGAGATGTTAGATAGATATAGGGTAGATGAATGTAACCAAAATAAACGGATTAAATGTAAAAGAAGCCAAAAATACTGTGTAAATAACTAAATGCTGTGATTTATAAAAACCTTAATAAAGGATATAACGAGGAGACATGCAACATGATTTATTTGTACAAGAAGTACACTATAGCTATTTCTTCTTCAAACTTTAATTTTTATTATATATTAAATAATTATGGAATTATGTATATTATAAACATTTAATTAAAAGCCAAGTTTGTTTGTTTTTTGTTACCAAAATGCCAATAAAAACCAGAAAATAATATGTTCTATATAATGTGGGACTTTTATTTCTACACAAGCCCAGAATACACAGAGACTCTTATTTTGAAATGCCTTTACTGCTCATTTAAATATGAGGGAGATGAAATATGCACTCATACAACCATCTAACACATATTAAACATAGCAGATCGTGATCCTGTTTCTGGCCCACATGTACAGAGGTATCATCTCTTAAAGCGCTGGTTGATGATTTGACTTGTCTAACTGTAATGAGTGTGTAATGTTGTGTTTTCTAACTGTAGTTAGTGTGTAATGTTGTGTTTTCTAGCTGTAGTGAGTGTGTAATGTGTTTTCTAGCTGTAGTTAGTGTGTAATGTTGTGTTTTCTAACTGTAGTTAGTGTGTAATGTTGTGTTTTCTAGCTGTAGTGAGTGTGTAATGTTGTGTTCTCTTTCATAGGTTCACTCAACGCTGCGGATAGCGCAGTGGGATATTCTCTGAATGTGCCGATTGTCTGAAGCCTTATGGAATCACGCCAATTCATTGGCTGATGGCGTCCGCACGACATGGCTCCGCCCCGACGCACTCACGTCGCGTCATCACATTCGCGCGCGCGCCATCTGCTCCTCAGATTTCTCTACCTTCAGAACGAAGCGGTCACGTTGCCCTTCGCTCGTGGTTTTTCTGAAAGCTAACAACTATTACTAAAGGATTATTCTCGGCGCTTCTGCGACTGTTTAAGCGGAACTCTGTTTCTCCTTACGGTGAAGCTGCCATGGATTACAGACGCTGTACTCCGCCATGTGCTCGTTACATCGCTAACGACGACCCACACAGTAAGTGCGTTAAATGTTTGGGTTTTTCACATGCGCGTGAGGCTATTATAGGATCTTCTAAATGCAAATTCTGTGAAAATTTGTTGCTCAAAACCCTCAAATCGCGGCTCGCGGTCTTTGAGAGAGAATCATTCGTCTCCCCCTGCCGCGCTCCCGAGGCCTCTCGAGGATCCGCGGCTTGGGGTTCGGATGTAGAGCTTGAGGACGTGGAGTTCGAGCAGACGAGCCCCGCTCTTTCTCTCCCTCCCTCCCCTCGGCACGCACGTGGCATGCCAGTCGAATTTTCACATGATTATTTGCGCCCCAGCCCGGGAGCACGCGACGCGGTTTCTTTTGGGCTGGAGGATATACTTTTTACCGAGGCATCCGACTCAGAGGATTTCGGGCCTACTCTCGCCGACGAGGTTATCCCGCCGAGCGGCCAGGAAGCGCGGCCTACTGCGGCCTACGCGGAGCTCGTGGACGTGCTTTCGCGCGCTACGGAGAAGCTCACTATTGATTGGCCCGACGAGCCACGTGAGTCTCAATCTTCTAAACTCGACGAGAGGCTTCTCAGCGGCCCTAATTCTAGGCCGCAACGGAGGAAGCTACCATTTTTCAGTGATCTGCATCATGAGATCTCCAGATCCTGGAAGCAGCCTTTCTCTTCGCGCCTCACTAATGCGGCAGCTGCTGATTTCACCAACCTAGTCGGTTCTGTGGAACAGGGCTATTCCGCCATTCCGGCGATTGAGGAGACTCTAGCCGACCATCTTGCTCCGTCGTCTGCGCCGTCCTGGAAGTCGCGCCCCCTCCTTCCCTCAAAAGCATGTAGGACTACTTCCTCTCTTATTGGAAAATCCTATATGGCGGCTGGGCAGGCAGGCATGACTCTGCACACTATGGCCATTCTCCAGGCCTACCAGGCGGACGTCCTGAAAGAAATGGACGAGGGTGACGGCGTGACCCCTGAAGCGGTCAAGGAGCTTCGTAAGGCTACTGATCTAGCCTTAAGGGCCACCAAGCATACCGCACGAGCTTTAGGTCGCTCTATGGCCGGCTCCGTGGCGGTGGAGCGCCACTTGTGGCTTAATCTCACGGAAATACGGGACAAAGAGAAGGTTTTCCTCTTGGACGCCCCCATCTCTCAGACGGGGTTGTTTGGTGAGGCGGTCAACACAGTGGTTGAGAAATTCCGCTCCTCCAAATCCCAGTCGGCCGCGTTCAGGCAGTTCATGCCCAGGAGGGCTAGGGAACCTTCTGCTCCACCCCTGGTGCGACCCAGAGAACGTCCCTCTCCTAGACCGGAGTTCTCTTCCAGGAGGAGCGAACAGGGACATCCCCCACCTACCACGGTTTGGGGAGCCCGCGGTCGCCCATTTCCCCGTCAACGGCCTCACAAACGCCTCCAATTAAAGCGGTCCGACAAACCGACCGCTTCGGCGGCCCAGAGCCGTTCCTGACCTTCCGGTCGGAAAAAGGAGAGCTCCTCTGCCTTCTCAGGGTTGGGTCAGACCGCACAAGCGTTTCTGCCCACCCCCCAGCTCTCCTTTCCTTGCCCTGTCACCTTCGCCACTCAGAGTGTCTCGAAGTGCAGGCCATATTTCACCATATCGACTCAGTCCAGTGCGGGAGGAAGGAGACGTTTTCTGCTTTCTCCCCTCACCCCGCACACTCTCTATAACTGCCAGCCGCACCCTCGGAGGCACTTTTCGTTTTCCTCCGGAGCAGGCGGACCGGGTCACCATGACCCCAGCATCGATGCCTCCCGCCACGTGCCAGGACGCCAACGGCCTTCCTGCACAGTCAACCTCTTCACCCCAGGAACGTCAACACGGCACCCTCACTCAGGTATGTCGTCTGCACTACAACATTCCTCTTCCTCTATCTCATTTCCTTCCAGAATGGGAGCGCTTACCAGGGGTATCGTCTTGGGTTCTTCGCACAATTCGGTTCGGCTACACTCTTCAGTTTTGCCGCAATCCCCCCCGTTTCAACGGGGTCTTTCCGACTGTAGTAGACAGCGCCACTCAGGCTTCTGTACTGCAGCAGGAAATCTCTTCCCTCCTTCTCAAAGGGGCAATAGAGGAGATCCCTCCAGGGGAATCCGAGAGGGGCTTCTACAGCCGTTATTTCCTGGTCCCGAAGAAGGGCGGCGGTTTGCGTCCCATACTGGACCTCCGCCGACTGAACTTCGCCCTTTACAAAGGGAAATTCAAGATGTTGACGCTGAAAGCTATCATATCTCAGATTCGGCCAGGGGATTGGTTCGTGACGATAGACCTAAAGGATGCCTATTTTCACATCCAGGTTGTTCGGCGACACAGGCAGTTCCTCAGGTTCGCCGTTGGAGAAAGGGCGTTCCAGTACAAGGTCCTTCCCTTCGGCCTCTCTTTGGCCCCGAGGACATTCACAAAGTGCATAGATGCAGCTCTGGCCCCATTGCGGCTCCAGGGCATCCGTGTTCTAAATTACCTGGACGATTGGCTTATTTTAGCCCAGTCCAGGGAGCTAGTGGCCCACCACAGAGACATTGTTCTGAGTCACATCCAGTCTCTCGGTTTGAGGTTGAACTCGGAGATAAGTGTTCTTGCTCCGGCTCAAAGCACCGTTTTCTTGGGGGTGAACATGGATTCCGTTCTCATGCAGGCCCGCTTGGCCCCTGCACGGATTTCCAGCCTGACGACATGCTTGGCTCGTTTTTCACTAGGCCATCATGTGTCTGTGGGCACCTGCCGCAGGATGCTGGGTCTTATGGCTGCGGCCTCCTCTGTACTACCGCTGGGCCTACTCCACATGAGACCCTTCATGTGGTGGGTGAAGCTCTCAGGGGTTCGACCCTCCGGGTCAACCCTTCGCCTACTGAAGGTATCGCACAGTTGCTTTCGAGCCCTGTCAGTATGGCGGGACCCTCTTTTTCTTCGGAAAGGGGTCAGCATGGGTGCGGTATTTCGTCGCCAGATGGTTACGACGGATGCCTCTCTCACCGGCTGGGGAGCAGTTTTCGAGGGCAGACCAGCGTGTGGGGTCTGGACTGGAGAGGCTCTCTCTTGGCACATAAACTGCCTGGAGTTAAGAGCCGTTTTTCTGGCTCTGCAGCAATTCCTCCCTCTCCTGGAGGGGCACCATGTCATTGTCAGAACAGACAACATGGCAGTGGTGTCACATGTGAACCGGCAGGGAGGGTCTCGGTCGCGCACCCTAGACCGGCATGCGCGTCACCTTCTCCTGTGGTCTCAGAGCAAGTTCCTTTCTCTAAGAGCGGTTCATGTCCCAGGGGTTCTGAACCTCGCAGCAGATTTTCTGTCGAGACAGAAACTCAGATCGGGGGAATGGATGTTGAACCGCCAGACGGTGGCCCTGATCTGGGAGGTTTTCGGGGAGGCGGAGGTGGACCTCTTTGCATCTCAAGAGTCGTCCCAATGCCCGCTTTGGTTCTCCCTGAGTCCCCCGGCCCCATTGGGGATAGATGCGTTCGCTCACCCTTGGCCAACGCAGAAACTCTATGCCTTCCCGCCCATCAAACTGATCCAGGCGGTCTTGGCCAGAGTGAGAGAGAGCGGAGTCCGCCTCCTCTTGGTGGCTCCGTTCTGGCCATCTCAGCCATGGTTTTCGGAGCTAATTCCTCTACTGGAATCTTCCCCCTGGAGGATCCCAGTCAGAGAAGATCTGCTGTCACAGCTGCAGGGCAAGATATGGCATCCTCGCCCAGACATATGGAAGCTATATGTTTGGCCGATCAAAGGCCGTTAACATTAAGCTCTGGTCTCCCAACTGACGTTCAGGAGACCATTGCGAGTGCCAGAGCCCCTTCTACAAGGCGACTATATTCTTCCAAATGGAAGGTTTTTAAGAATTGGTGCTTAGCGCATGATAGGAACCCAGTTAACTGCCCTGTTGGTTCAGTACTGGAATTCCTGCAGGAGAAGTTTGCTGCCGGGGCGGCTGCTACCACTCTCAGAGTTTATGTCGCAGCTATTGCAGCACATAGGGAATCAGATGAGATTCCCCTGGGTAAATTAAGATTAGTTTCTGCTTTTATGCGTGGGGTGAAGCGCCTGAAACCGGCTCGCTCCCCTAGAGTTCCCTCATGGGACCTTTCTGTTGTCCTAGAGGGTTTGACGATGGCCCCCTTTGAGCCCTTAGAGTCAGCTCCGGTTAGGATCCTGACTCTCAAGGTTTCTCTTTTGCTAGCGTTGTCCTCATTAAAGCGGATGGGAGACTTGCAAGCCCTGTCTGTTAGCGAGTCTTGCCTGGACTTTGCCCCTGGCCTGGTCAAAGTTTCCTTGAGGCCGAGACCGGGGTATGTCCCCAAGGTTCTCTCCACAACTTTTCGCTCACAGGTAGTTAACCTTAGCGCTTTCCACCCTCCTCCATTTTCTTCTGAGGAAGATAGGAAGCTTAACTTGCTCTGCCCAGTTCGTTCTCTCAAGATTTATGTAGACCGCTCAGGCGGTTGGAGGAAATCTAACCAGCTTTTGGTTTGCTTTGGTGCTAGCCGCCGTGGGCTTGCTGCATCGAAGCAGAGGATTTCCCACTGGGTTACAGAGGCTATCTCGTTGGCTTACGGGGTGCGTGGCTTACCTTCACCCCTCAGCATTAGAGCTCATTCCACCAGAAGTGTGGCATCTTCTCAAGCGCTTTTTAGAGGAGCACTCTTGGAGGACATTTGTGTTGCGGCAGGTTGGTCCTCTCCGCACACTTTTGTACGATTCTACAGTTTGGATCTTGACATGACCCCGGGTTCCCAGGTTCTTTCTGTTTGAACTCTTCTTGGTCGTTGTCTCTTGTTTACCAGTCATAAAGCGTTCTAGCTTGGCGAGTTTGGTAGTCCGTTCCCACTGCGCTATCCGCAGCGTTGAGTGAACCTATGAAAGAGAACGTCTCTGGTTACTTGCGTAACCTATGTTCTCTGAATAGGGAACGAGACGCTGCGTTAGCGGCCAAGCTCCTCACGCTGCTGACAGTCTTCTTTTCGGCAGAGAAATCTGAGGAGCAGATGGCGCGCGCGCGAATGTGATGACGCGACGTGAGTGCGTCGGGGCGGAGCCATGTCGCGCGGACGCCATCAGCCAATGAATTGGCGTGATTCCATAAGGCTTCAGACAATCGGCACATTCAGAGAATATCCCACTGCACTATCCGCAGCGTCTCGTTCCCTATTCAGAGAACATAGGTTACGCAAGTAACCAGAGACGTTTTCTAGCTGTAGTTAGTGTGTGATGTTGTGTTTTCTAGCTGTAGTTAGTGTGTAATGTTGTGTTTTCTAGCTGTAGTTAGTGTGTGATGTTGTGTTTTCTAGCTGTAGTGAGTGTGTAATGTTGTGTTTTCTAGCTGTAGTTAGTGTGTAATGTTGTGTTTTCTAGCTGTAGTTAGTGTGTAATGTTGTGTTTTCTAGCTGTAGTTAGTGTGTGATGTTGTGTTTTCTAGCTGTAGTGAGTGTGTAATGTTGTTTTCTAGCTGTAGTTAGTGTGTAATGTTGTGTTTTCTAGCTGTAGTTAGTGTGTAATGTTGTGTTTTCTAGCTGTAGTTAGTGTGTAATGTTGTGTTTTCTAACTGTAGTTAGTGTGTAATGTTGTGTTTCTAACTGTAGTTAGTGTGTAATGTTGTGTTTTCTAACTGTAGTGAGTGTGTAATGTTGTTTTCTAGCTGTAGTTAGTGTGTAATGTTGTGTTTTCTAGCTGTAGTTAGTGTGTAATGTTGTGTTTTCTAGCTGTAGTTAGTGTGTAATGTTGTGTTTTCTAGCTGTAGTTAGTGTGTAATGTTGTGTTTCTAACTGTAGTTAGTGTGTGATGTTGTGTTTTCTAACTGTAGTGAGTGTGTAATGTTGTGTTCTCTAGCTGTAGTTAGTGTGTAATGTTGCTGTTCTCTAGCTGTAGTTAGTGTGTAATGTTGTGTTTTCTAGCTGTAGTTAGTGTGTAATGTTGTGTTTTCTAGCTGTAGTTAGTGTGTAATGTTGTGTTTTCTAACTGTAGTTAGTGTGTAATGTTGTGTTTCTAACTGTAGTTAGTGTGTAATGTTGTGTTTTCTAACTGTAGTGAGTGTGTAATGTGTTTTCTAGCTGTAGTTAGTGTGTAATGTTGTGTTTTCTAACTGTAGTGAGTGTGTAATGTTGTGTTTTCTAGCTGTAGTTAGTGTGTAATGTTGTGTTTTCTAGCTGTAGTGAGTGTGTAATGTTGTGTTTTCTAACTGTAGTGAGTGTGTAATGTTGTGTTTTCTAGCTGTAGTTAGTGTGTAATGTTGTGTTTTCTAGATGTAGTTAGTGTGTAATGTTGTGTTTTCTAACTGTAGTTAGTGTGTAATGTTGTGTTTTCTAGCTGTAGTTAGTGTGTAATGTTGTGTTTTCTAGCTGTAGTTAGTGTGTAATGTTGTGTTTTCTAGCTGTAGTTAGTGTGTAATGTTGTGTTTTCTAGCTGTAGTTAGTGTGTAATGTGTTTTCTAACTGTAGTGAGTGTGTAATGTTGTGTTTTCTAGCTGTAGTTAGTGTGTAATGTTGTGTTTTCTAGATGTAGTTAGTGTGTAATGTTGTGTTTTCTAACTGTAGTTAGTGTGTAATGTTGTGTTTTCTAGCTGTAGTGAGTGTGTAATGTTGTGTTTTCTAGCTGTAGTTAGTGTGTAATGTTGTGTTTTCTAGCTGTAGTTAGTGTGTAATGTTGTGTTTTCTAGATGTAGTTAGTGTGTAATGTTGTGTTTTCTAACTGTAGTTAGTGTGTAATGTTGTGTTTTCTAGCTGTAGTGAGTGTGTAATGTTGTGTTTTCTAGCTGTAGTGAGTGTGTAATGTTGTGTTTTCTAGCTGTAGTTAGTGTGTAATGTTGTGTTTTCTAGCTGTAGTTAGTGTGTAATGTTGTGTTTTCTAGATGTAGTTAGTGTGTAATGTTGTGTTTTCTAACTGTAGTTAGTGTGTGATGTTGTGTTTTCTAGCTGTAGTTAGTGTGTAATGTTGTGTTTTTTAACTGTAGTGAGCGTGTAATGTTGTGTTTTCTAGCTGTAGTTAGTGTGTAATGTTGTGTTTTCTAGATGTAGTTAGTGTGTAATGTTGTGTTTTCTAACTGTAGTTAGTGTGTAATGTTGTGTTTTCTAGCTGTAGTGAGTGTGTAATGTTGTGTTTTCTAGCTGTAGTTAGTGTGTGATGTTGTGTTTTCTAGCTGTAGTTAGTGTGTAATGTTGTGTTTTCTAGCTGTAGTTAGTGTGTGATGTTGTGTTTTCTAGCTGTAGTTAGTGTGTGATGTTGTGTTTTCTAGCTGTAGTTAGTGTGTGATGTTGTGTTTTCTAGCTGTAGTTAGTGTGTAATGTTGTGTTTTCTAGCTGTAGTTAGTGTGTAATGTTGTGTTTTCTAGCTGTAGTGAGTGTGTAATGTTGTGTTTTCTAACTGTAGTGAGTGTGTAGTGTTGTGTTTTCTAGCTGTAGTTAGTGTGTAATGTTGTGTTTTCTAACTGTAGTGAGTGTGTAATGTTGTTTTCTAACTGTAGTTAGTGTGTAATGTTGTGTTTTCTAACTGTAGTGAGTGTGTAGTGTTGTGTTTTCTAGCTGTAGTTAGTGTGTAATGTGTTTTCTAACTGTAGTGAGTGTGTAATGTTGTGTTTTCTAGCTGTAGTGAGTGTGTAATGTTGTGTTTTCTAGCTGTAGTGAGTGTGTAATGTTGTGTTTTCTAGCTGTAGTGAGTGTGTAATGTTGTGTTTTCTAACTGTAGTTAGTGTGTAATGTTGTGTTTTCTAGCTGTAGTTAGTGTGTAATGTTGTGTTTTCTAGATGTAGTTAGTGTGTAATGTTGTGTTTTCTAACTGTAGTTAGTGTGTAATGTTGTGTTTTCTAGCTGTAGTTAGTGTGTAATGTTGTGTTTTCTAGCTGTAGTTAGTGTGTAATGTGTAGTGAGTGTGTAATGTTGTGTTTTCTAACTGTAGTTAGTGTGTGATGTTGTGTTTTCTAGCTGTAGTTAGTGTGTAATGTTGTGTTTTCTAGCTGTAGTTAGTGTGTAATGTTGTGTTTTCTAGATGTAGTTAGTGTGTAATGTTGTGTTTTCTAACTGTAGTTAGTGTGTAATGTTGTGTTTTCTAGCTGTAGTTAGTGTGTAATGTTGTGTTTTCTAGCTGTAGTTAGTGTGTAGTGTTGTGTTTTCTAGCTGTAGTTAGTGTGTAATGTTGTGTTTTCTAACTGTAGTTAGTGTGTGATGTTGTGTTTTCTAGCTGTAGTTAGTGTGTAATGTTGTGTTTTCTAGCTGTAGTGAGTGTGTAATGTTGTGTTTTCTAGCTGTAGTTAGTGTGTGATGTGTTTTCTAGCTGTAGTTAGTGTGTAGTGTTGTGTTTTCTAGCTGTAGTTAGTGTGTAATGTTGTGTTTTCTAACTGTAGTTAGTGTGTAATGTTGTGTTTTCTAGCTGTAGTTAGTGTGTAATGTTGTGTTTTCTAGCTGTAGTGAGTGTGTAATGTTGTGTTTTCTAGCTGTAGTTAGTGTGTGATGTTGTGTTTTCTAACTGTAGTTAGTGTGTAATGTGTTTTCTAACTGTAGTGAGTGTGTAATGTTGTGTTTTCTAGCTGTAGTTAGTGTGTAATGTTGTGTTTTCTAGCTGTAGTTAGTGTGTAATGTTGTGTTTTCTAGCT
>NC_136900.1:2627014-2654514 GCF_949152265.1 Phoxinus phoxinus | reverse complement strand
TAAGTGTGTAACTGGAGAGTTTGGTGAACATCGGCTGAGATGTGTCACTGGAGAATGACAAAAAACTAATTTTGAGAAAAAGGCATTTAAAGATTTGTAATGTAAAAAATCAGACTTTTTTAGTGGAAACAACTATTTACTGACAATATCTCATCAAATCATTAGCAACAACAATACAAACCACCTAAATCACATCAAAACTTGTAAACACAGCATTTATGGCCTTTAACTGAGCAGAAAAACAGTCAAAACACATCTGAGTGTCAGAGCGCGTCACGTGATGCATCTGAACCAATCAGGGTGTCAGACATTGACATCAGCCAATGAGATTTCGCTTTTAGAGTTAAATGCCCATTGTACTTTCACCATTGGTTGCCGATTAAAAGGAAATGACCATATTTGGATCCGACAGCATTGTACAGGAGAGAGAGAGCGGTGTGTGTGATGATGGCGTGCAGACAGCGATGTTCATTTATAACGCCAACTTTTGTTGAATTTCGGAGAAATCTACAAACGCAAATAGACAAAGTTAGTAAAATAAAGATCTAAATGTGTATTTTGGACTTTTTTTCTCCACAAGTCTGAAAGAAGATGTTATTGAAGACAAATAGCCCAAAATCTCAAAATTGACCAGTGAAAAAAAAACGATGTTTTTGCCTGCCGTGTCTCGCCTTAATGTAAAAAAAATGTCATTCAATTGTAATTACCGCCTTTTTCTTTTCCTGCAATCACTCTATACAGTCCAACCAGATATCATTTTTGATATTGTTTTACGAGTGTGTGCAGGACACTATAGACATTTCTGTGTGTGAGGAGAGCAGAATAACGTAAATAAAGTGGCATATTATACCCCAAAATCCAGACGCTTTGAGCTGTTTGTCTGTAACTGCTAATGCTCTTTTTACACACACACTGAACACAACGAAGCATTGCTTGGTCACTGGTTGAGCTAAACTGGTATTATCTAATTGTGCAGTTAAATTTAACAGATATTCAACATAATTCGTGTGTGAGACAGTCTAACAGAAGATGGACAAAACCTGTCAAATAACCAGTTCTTCTCATATGTTATTACCATTTTCTAAACTATAGCGAATAAACTGTGGTAATGTGAGACATGTTGAAGGAGTCTGGATATATTTAGGTTTGACTGAACTTTAAATAGCCGTTGTGATCACATGATGCAACCCGAAGCAAAGAAGAAGCGCCTAACAATCCCTCAAAGTGACAGATCCTCCAGAACAACGTCATCAACGCAAGTCATTGGAAGTCGCGGTGTCACTCGCGGGCACGTGTGTGTGTTCAGGACGCGCGCAGGATCAGACACACACACTCAGATGGATGGGCCGCTGTGTGACTTTGACTGGGGGTCAAGCGGGACTGACATGACAGCTCCCGGCTCTCCCGAATGTGGCCTGCCCGCCTCTGATTGGTCCGTTATCGATCCCGACACCTTCCCAGCCGCATCGGCTGATCAAGCAATAAACTATTTGCTCGGTTTCCAACTCGCTCCAAAGAGGGGCAAGTGTGTGTGTGTGTGTGTACGTGTGTGTGGCTGCCTGAAGACCAACACATTATTGTAATGAAACGGTGTGTCTTGGTAGACTATAATCCTGGTAATAGGATTGAGTTGAGACACACATGTCAATACAAGCAAATGGGATTGTGTGCTTTTAGGCCTCAGATTGTCTTCCAGACTCATAATAGGTAATGTGGGGGGGGGGTGGAGAACATCAAGCCTACATGTTGCCCGATTAAATTAAAGATTAAAGTCTATTCAAGGTCTGATGTTCAGTTGCAAGCAGAGCGTTACGCAGGACGAGGTGTGGTGATGTTTACACACACAGTTCACAGCTCGCTCTGAGCCTGCGGTCCGTGTGTCGGGTGCACGGTCACCACAGGAGAACATGTCTGTGAGATGTGCTGTGTTCATCTGGACATGAGGATCCTGGGGTCCGCTTGAAGACAAGGCTCATACGGCAGAAGATAAGCACTGTTGATTAGGAATTGATGACTAGTTTCAGTTTTAGGCTATGTTTACACGGAAACGATCTGAAGAGAAAACGCAAAAGTGGCGTTGCGTTATCACTGTTTATTCTGCGTTTAGACGAGCGTTATGGGGGGGGGAAATCTGCGTGCATATGGTGACGCAAAAGTGTGTGAACTTGGATGTAGTGTGCACTCCAGGCGGCTAGGTGGCGATGTGGAGCACTGACAGTTAAAGAGACGCTGACACAGTTCTTCATGTTTAATACGGTAAAGCCGCTGCTTTAACCCTCGGCGCTCTTCACGTGTCGCTCAAAAATGACAGAATTTATTTTTTTTTGTCAATGAAATTAATGCTATATTTTAGTTTGATTATGTTTTGTTATTTTCCTGTACTGGCGCATGCCTGTGACGTAAACGCGTACGCGACGCCTTCACTGTCTAGCAGACTTTTGCGTTTTTACCGTTTTTACCCTTTAGACGGGAACGCGACGGTGGAGCGTTTTTAAGATTTCCACTCTGGAGGCGGTTTCACTTTTTTGCGTTTTTAAGCCCCAAAAACGCCGTCGCCGTGTAAACGAAAGACACATCCGATCAAATATTGTTACGCTTTCACCCGCGAGCGTTCTCGTGTAAACAGGGCCTTAGTCACATCGCTGTATGCCTTCTCGGGCAGATACAACTGTTCTGTAGAAGCAAATGGACAGAAGCGTGAACGGAGACCGGCGGGTCCAACAGAGCTGAACTGAACTTTGGTCTGAGCAAACCAAGAGGAAAAACTTGTTGCAAGTCTTGTTATCTAGAGGAGGCAGCCCAACAATACAGCTTCTAGCCAACACACACCTCGTCAGCTCATTAATAGACACTCAGACGAGGGGCTATTTGCATAAACATAGCTACTACTTTACTTTATTTTATTTATAAAGCACTTTACAGACCGAAGTGCTGTACAATCACCAGCACACAAACAAACCACACATAAAAACAACATGCATACTGTAGTACTGTGTTAAGCGTCGCCCACTGTGTCCCCCTGTGGTGAAACTTCAGCATTAATGTTGTTTATATATGATATATGTGGTGTTTTTAATACGCTTTAACACACACCATGTGTAAGTTCATAAGTGGACAGCATTGCTGAGTATTTTCTGCTTAAAACTGCAGTGAACCAAAGACAGTCTCAAAAACACGGTTTGAAATCGCTGGTGTTTCTGACGTCACACACTACCTTGTAACCAATCAGATCAACGTGTGATCGTCAACCAGTGGATCTCTGAGTGAGTGAGTGGAGGCAGGGCTCATTTGCATATTCATAGAACCGCGCATACTAAATGAGGCGAGGGTGTCGAGTTACATTCAAGGTATTTTAAGGCATGAAGAATTTTTTTTTTCAAGGAAAAAACATAAAAAATATGTCATTTTGATGATTAAAGATGAGTTTTAAGGGATAAAATGATCGACTTTAAAACTGTGTGTATTAAGAACTAGTCTGACCAACTAGTAATTAACCAAGGTGCCTTATCGGCCACTGAAATGGCGCGGTCAGATAAAGGAGACATCCAAAATGTGTATTGTTGGGGCAAAGGTCGGGATCCCTGATCTAGAGAAAACCCTTGAATAAGAAGAGGGGTATTGTCAGATATATCCACAGGGCAACAGTGCATTTGCTACACGAGCGGATCGTTCTAGGCCGAGAGCTCCAGCAGACTCAGAGACGGCACATGTGACGCCCATCGAGGAAAGCACTCCCGCAGCCTGACTGAACTGGTTCTCCTCTCAACCTGCAGGTCCTAATCACCAATTATGAGCCCATTAGGGCGTCTGGCAGCTCGTGGCGTCCCGGCGCAGCAGAAGGGGATCCGGGTGTGGACCTCTGGCCCGCTCCTCTCGCTCCGCTGAGCGCCTGTCAGCGCCGGCCTGATCGCAGCCGTGTACCGGCAGATAACAACACCTGACCTAACAACCGGTTACCGGGGGACGGTCGCCGCGCCGACAGGCCTCATCACAGCGCCACAGCGGCCGCTCGGGGGGACGAGACTTCATTAAAGAAGAGCGAGAGAACGGGTAATGCCTCTGTAGTGCGCTAATAGAAGCAGAGCCCTCGTTAGCCAGACTCGTGGAAAGATCCATCAGCGGCATCGCCTGCGTTCACAAGAGCGCTGAGCGCGAGAGATCCAGCCTCCGTAAGGACGCTGGGTGAGTTATCTCACAGGTGAGGCGCCAGACACTCGCCAATGCACAGAGGAACTTGTTAAAGTCCCCCTTTTAGAGCAAACCGTCGGCTAATGTACGACTGTCGGGCCGTGGTCAAAAGTTCAGCCCCTGCATATGTAAAAAGGTAGCGTAGCGCCCGAGGCAGAATCCCGGGGAAAATAATTGCGCTAAACTGCTGAAAGCGCGCGGTCAGATGGCGGCCCGGGTCCCGATGAAGCGGCGGTGGAGGGGGGGGGGGGGGCGTGATTTTCCCAGCAGCTTCACGTCCCAAAGCATCAAGCAGCGATTAGATGCCACAACACCCAACCGGCCAAGAAATGTCAGACCGAACATGCTAAAGCAGCTGTTTGACTACACAAATGAAAAGGTTACGGAGGCTTCGGGGACGGATAGTACTCCACATAACACCACACAGGACGGATCAAACATGACCTTTTTCGACATTGAGGAAAAAATACACTTAAAGCATAACTGATCTAAACCAAAAATGCTTGTACAATCTTTATATGAATGTCTGGGGATTTCTTGGATTTGGATTTCTGAGCAAGTAACATAAATTGCTACGTTTTGTTGTTTCTAGACCGATTCTGGCGAGTCATTATATTAAATTTCATGCGCTACGCTTCATAACACAACAGGATATCCTGGTTGCAAATCATTTTTCACATCCAAATGATTCACCGAGGGCATATTTGTCAAATTTGTGTTGCTTCTCAATAAATCGGGACAAATGGATCATTGCACAATATTTCACTTTTGTGATATAGAGAATTATCTTCTTTTTTTTGGGCAAGAAAAAAACACATACTGTTGAAGTGTGCAAATCTTTATAATTATGTATAGTTTCAGTCAAAAACAGTCTAGGACACAATACACACCTTTTATACACTGCACTGTATGTCTGAAGTGCATCGTGAACCAATACCAGATCGAGTCATTATTGCACTCTAAAAAATACTGGGTTGTTTCAACCCAATTTTGGGTCAAATATGGACAAACCCAAACGTTGGGTTAAAAATGTCATTTAAAAATTTAACCCAACGGCTGGGTTTGTCCATATTTGACCCAAAATAAAAAAATGTTGGAGTGTATAGTAATAATGATAAATAGGGCTGCACGAGGGGGGGGGGGGGTCTAACTGTGAATTTTCTGGGTAAAATTGTGATTGCCTTTATTACTGTATATAATACTATAAATGAATATATTATCTGGCTATTTCTGTGATATAAAGACGTGTGAGATCAGAAAAGGAAGTTGTTTCAAACTCTCAACATTATAAAGTAAGCGGAGTAAATGTTCTCTTCTGTTGGCTTGTAAACGATTCTCATCAGAAGTTTGGAGAGATGTTGGGAGAGATGTTGGGAGAGATGTTGGGAGAGATGTTTGGAGAGATGTTTGGATGTTTGGAGAGATGTTGGGAGAGATGTTTGGAGAGATGTTTGGATGTTTGGAGAGATGTTGGGAGAGATGTTGGGAGAGATGTTGGGAGAGATGTTGGGAGAGATGTTGGGAGAGATGTTTGGATGTTTGGAGAGATGTTTGGAGAGACGTTTGGAGAGATGTTTGGAGAGATGTTTGGAGAGATGTTTGGAGAGATGTTTGGAGAGATGTTTGGAGAGATGTTGGGAGAGATGTTTGGATGTTTGGAGAGATGTTTGGAGAGATGTTTGGAGAGATGTTTGGAGAGATGTTTGGAGAGACGTGTTCTTTATGTAAAAAAAAGCACATTATTATAAGTGACTCAATCTCACAATACTTGCACAGATGTAACGGCGTTTACTGGCAGAAAGCCGCTCTGATCACACTGCTGCGCTTCAACATGAAACACACACTTCATCTTTGTGAGTTCATAATCGTGAAGCTAATCGCAAATTCAATTTTATTTTGATTAATCATGCAGCCCTAATAATAATAATAAATTTGTTAAAATTGTATCCTGAATGGTACACTATCCTCTGTGGAGAGCAGTGTTGGGGGAAATGCATTACAAGTAACTTGAGTTACGTAATCGGATAATTTTTTCAAGTAACTAAGAAAGTAACGCATTACTTAAAAAACTTTACAACAAAATATCTGAGTTACTTTTTCAAATAAATAACGCAAGTTACTTTGTTTTCCCACTTATTGACTGACAGCTCTCCTGTCCTCATGTTGAGACAAATCAAAGTGCAGAGGTGTGTGTGTGTGTGTGTGCGTGTGTGTACATGATGTTTATTGTAGTTCTAGACTAAATGTGAGCATTTACTCATCTCACTTGCACAAAAAAATATTCAATATTCCTCAAAATGAATAAAATCAGTGAAATGCAGAATCAGAATACTATGCAAACCTCCAAATAACTAAATATGTGACATAAAACATAATTTTTTATGCATTTAATCTCACTTTATTGACCAATGTACTTGCTTCTGACCTTCGAGGATTCAGTTTAATAAGCAGAAATGACTATAGATAGATAGAAAGATTTGCTTGTTTGCTTTCTGTACACAGTTCCTTCAGTCTGAGGATTATTATTTCACTTTCGGTGTGAAAGGGTCTTTACATTTGCCCAAAAATATAACTTTTGTGTTATAAAAAAAAGTTAACGTAACGCATTACTTTTCTAAAAAAGTAACTAAGTAACGCAATTAGTTACTTTTCAAGGGAGTAACGCAATATTGTAATGCATTGCTTTTAAAAGTAACTTCCCCAACACTGGTGGAGAGTAATGTTTACTCTGGCCGGATGACCGGATGAAAGATCAGAGCCGCCGCTCGTCTCCACGAGGACAACACGACTCCGCTCTTATCAAAGCTGAACACATCTGGAGATCAGCTAATGCTCCACTGCAGAGATGAACGGCGGATCATATCTGATGGACAGATTACAGATGAAGAGTCCTGTGAGTTTAACTCAGATATCAGTCCTGCCTCTTACCCAATGATTTTATATTCACTCAGCAAAACTGAACATTATCTACAAATTACAAGATCAGATGATGATACTCGGCTTCATGAATTACACTGAAACGTCCTTTGCACTTTAATATGGCATATCAATTTGATGGTTTTTTAAATCTGCGATATGTGACCCTGGATCACAAAACCAGTCACATGATGCACGGGTAATAGCAACTATACACTCTATGGGTCAAAATTATCCATTTTTCTTTCATGCCAAAAATCATGAGGATATTAAAATCATGTTCATGAAGATATTTAGTAAATTTCCTACCGTAAATATATAAAACATGTATTTTTGTGAGTGAATGCAGCACAATCGTGAACATAAATGCACAACTTTAAAGGAGATTTTCTCAATGTTTACATTTTTTTGCTCCCTCAGATTCCAGATTTACAATAGTTGTGTCTCGACCAGATATTGTCCTATCCTAACACACCACACATCAATGAAGAGATTATTTATTCAGCTTTCATGTTATGTATGAATCTTAATTTTTTTTTATACTCATAAGACTGGTTTTTTGGTCCATATTAAGAAAACAAAATGTATTAATAAAATGATTATTAAATAGTTTGTTTGGTTTTATGAAGGCTAATCTTACATTATCATCCAGTAATTTGCGATGTTTGATGCATCTATGCATCAAACCATTAAGAAACGCTAAACTAAATGGAAGTGTCCCACTCAGATGCAATAAAACAGCAAAATAAGAGGTTTTATTCTAGATTTGCGCAGTTATAAATCACCTACAGCTTCTGGAGAAGACAAAGGCATTTACTGCGCTTGGGTGTAATATCGTCCCGGGCTCTTCCTGTCAACATTATGCAGAGCTGTGCAGCCTTGAACAATTTCCCAGCATCCCATATGAGACTGCAAGCAATTAAAACGATACCATCTTCATAGCCTCATGACCAATAAATAAAGTACAGCAGTGTTTCGTGTTAAGTTCACTAATATCTGAGAACGGGAGAGAGGCACATCAACACCTCGCCAAGAAGTAGGGCTGTCCTCAGTGTGTGTCTGAGTCATAAACACACTACGTTCATTAAAGGTGGAGAAATAACACACAAATAAATAAAATAATAATTATTATTATTATTAATAATAATAATAAAAAGGCACAATTAATTCGATAACACTGTTAAATGTAATCCCAAAATGTATATAGATTTTTAGGTCTTGATTCCTAAATTAATTAGCAAAATTGAAAATAACATAATTTAGACATCATATAATAATTAGTAATATATAATTTATTAAATATGTATATTTAGTATAATATAAATTATATATATTATAAATTAGGGCTGTAAACGATTAATCGTGATTAATCAAATCCAAAATAAAAGTTTGTGTTTACATAATATGCATGTATATATTTAAGATAAATTTGTTATTTATATATAAAATAGTTATATTTATATATAATATAAATCATATATAAAAATATATATGCAGTATATAAATGCAAATATTTCTCAAATATATACATGCATGTGTGTGTATTTATATATACAAAATAATTATACACACACATATATTATGTAAACACAAACTTTTATTTTGGATTCGATTAATTGTTTACAGCCCTATTATAAATTATAATATATATCAACTTGTAAAAATGTCATAAATATTGTGCTTCTTGTTCAAAACTAATAACGGTCTCATCAACAGACAAAAGCACGAGGACTCAAACTAGCAAATCACAGCTCAGAAACGGCTTGATCCATCAAACATGACTGACAGCTGGAGAAATGAGCCGGTCGGAGTTATTATGACTGGGCTGTGCGCATAAACTTATGACATATTCATACTTATCTCTTTAATACTTAATCAAATCTCTTGAAATACTCAACACCACTGCCTTCAGAGTTTTCAACCGAAATTAAAACAAAGACTACATCAAATGCATTGTGTGGCCTAAAGCATATCAGAAGCGGAAGGAAGTGCTCCAGGTGCGAGACAGGCAGATACTTTATGATTTATGAGGATGTTGAATTTTATAGTTTGTCTCTGTAAGTGTGTGTGACTCGCCTCTTCGGGCTAAAACTCAGAGAGTTCCCTACAGGAAGAGCTGCCCGCCTGATTTATGCAGCGCCGGGGTGTACGAGCAGCGTTACGGCAGCGTGACACACACACACACACGCACACACACTTCGCACAGCCACTGAAGAGGAGTGGACCAGCATTACACATGCGACAATCAACAACCTTTTTTTTTGTCCGCCCGGGACCCCAATACAGTAAAACTGCACATTTTAGAGTGGCTTTTTATTGTGGACAGCCTAAGGCACACCTGTGCAATAATCCAGCTGTGTAATCATCATCTAGATATGCACACCTGTGAGGTGGAGGATCATCTCGGCGAAGGAGAAGTGCTCACTAACACAGATTTGTGAACAATATTTGAGAGAAATAGGCCTTTTGTGTACATAGAAAAAGTATTAGATCTCTGAGTTCAGCTCATGGGGGCAAAAACAAAAGTGTTGCGTTTATAATATTGTTCAGTGTAGTTAATGCAAAAAATGCATTCAATAATAATTATGGATGCACATTAATTATGGATCCATCTCGGTTATTGGCCAATATTAGAATGATTTATTGACTGATTTATTTATTTACACAAATCATTCAAAAACACTGTTAAATGTAATCCCAAAAGTAATTTATAGTATAGATGTCATACTGTACATTGTAAGGTTGGAAAGCCTAAATTAACTTTTAGTGTTTTCATTTATTTAAACAAAATCATTTATATAAAGCCATTTATTGTCATTCATTTATTATCAATCATTTATTGGCTATCACCCATTAAATTGTGTGTGTGTGTGTCTACATATATATACTATATATATATATATATATATATATAATAAAGCATGCTTGATTAATAATAATAATTTAATGTATAACAAAAATCCACAAAATATCATTAAAATTGTTAATAAAAGAAGCATAAGTGTTTGCATTGCACTGCTGCTTCTCTGTTGTTTTCATGTAAACAGGTTCTAGATGGATGATTCTCACACAAGACACATCGTTCCTAAAATGAGGTTCTCGACTTCAAAGTAGTGTAACTAAAACCGTGTCTCGAAGCCTTGCCTCTTTCTCTTTTCCACCGCTCGTGTTTTTAAAAGCAAAGCCGTGTTCTGAGCGAGCAACCCTTTAGGGTGTTGTGTTAGCGAGACACTAACATCAAACTCTGCTGGAATTAGCTGTACAGCCGCTCTACGGTGCGCTTGAAGACAGCTCGGCGTGTGCCGTGTGTTATGAACACCAGTGGCCTTCTGCTGAAGAGGTCTCACACATCCTCAATCCTCACACTGCATCATGGGACAGAAGGGAAACGCTCTTACCATGGACTTGGTGAAGGGTCGTGCGAAGGTGAAGAGCAGGGTCATGAGCCACCAGCTGCGGTGGATGGCGGTGTACATCATGTTCCCAGGATGCAGTGCGTTGCAGGTGACGCCGAAGGGTGCCATGCGGCGGTTCAGCTCGCTGGAGAAGAGGACGTTGCAGAGTTTGGCACGGTTGTAGGCCAGCATTGACCAGTACTGCTTCTGCGGGGGGGACAGCAGGTTCAGGTCCACCTTCCCACACGTGTCCATCAGATCCGTGAACCTGCAGAAACAACAACCAGCAATGAACATTACGGGTGTAACACTATATATCGTGCCACAATACAGTGCTTAGCATAAGTTAGCCTAATAGAAATAAAACCATGCCGATCTCCAGGTGTGGTGACGGGTGTGTGAGGATGTGCGGCTATTCTAATCCCAAAGGCCGAGGGAACTTTATCAGGATCATAGTGTCCCGGATCCAAGAAATAACTGGCCTTTAAAAATATAAATCTGCCTCTTATTTAACACAGGGGTGTGCTGACTTATGCACACTGTGTTTTACGGAAGAACATTTATTTATTTACCACACATTATTCATTCACAAAGAAAATTGGTGTCCTTAAAGGTTGGAGTTTTCCAATTTTTTTAAATTACGGCATTAAGATCAAATCCCAAACGATGCTTTTTTATTCCTCTTTTTGGTCAGCTTTAGCATGTGTGTGTTCACTTATGCTTAGCACTATATATAATGTTGAATATAATGTATAATAATGCAATGGGGGGGATATCTGTGGGTCCTGATAATGCCAAATGTCTGATGTTACCAGTAAAAAGTGGCCAACATTATTTTAAATATATCTAGTCAGTGAAAGAGCACAAGTATATATTAATCTAAAATAATTCTGTATTTTCATCTTCAGAATCATGAATATTGTTATTCTGGCGTCTCTATTGTCCTGTGCTTTGGGTTTCCAGCAACAAGTCCAAGCCTTTTCATTTACACACACAATGTAATACCAAATTTAACATTTCAAATCAATAATTTTTTTTTTACCTTTTACCATATGTCTTGGAGAATCGCAATAATATTGTATCGTGAGTTCAATATCGTGATATGTATCGAATCGTGACATGAGGGTATCGCTACACCCCTAATAAATATAAAGACAGTTAAAAAGACACTTAAAAAACACTATATGGACAAAAGTATTGGGATACACCTGTTGAATATTGAACTTGACCCGTTCAATCAGACCCATTGACACAGGTGTGTAAAATCAAGCACCTACTCATCAGTCTGCATTAGCAAACACTTGTTCTGAAGAGCTCAGTGAAGTCAAGCACTGTACACTGTGATAGGATGCCTATGCGATTACATCCCTGCTAGATATTGCATGGTCAACTGTGAGTGGTATTACAGGAATCTGGAAACGTTTTGCCACGTAAAGTCATAGCGAACAGGTCACCGAGAGGTCACACAACACCTGTGCAGCGGGAGCTTCGTGGAGTGAAAAAAAAATACACGGCCGTCGGGCCGCGGGCCGGGTTCGGGCAGATAATTCATGTTGATGTGTCGGGTTAGATCGGGTCCGGGCTTTTAAAGCCACGGGCCGGGTCGGGTCGGGTTGTAATTTTCAGGCCCGCTGAGAACTCTAATGCGAATATGCATTCGAACATGACGTGAAATATCCATAATCGAACTATAAATAAACTATCCGGTTTTTAAAGTGCCATTTTTTACAGTCTATGATTAGACCGTTTGTTTTTATTTTATGGTTTGCCCTCTCAGCCAGTAGCGGCGCTCTAAACGTATTGTAGCGTAAGCCCATGACCAAATTAAGCGAATAATAGCCCATAGCCTCCCTGTTTTGAAAATGGAAGATAACACAGAACGGCCAGCCCGAGCGGACAATTACGACCCCGACTCATCTAAAAAGTAGTGTCTGGAAATACTTTGGGTTCTACACCGTAGATGGTAAAGTAACCGTTAAAGATAAAGTTCTTCTCTCAACACTGACGGACAGATACCTGTGTGTGCCAAGCTCCGAACGTGTGTTCTCCACCGCGGGGAACATCGTCAGTAAAAAGAGAGCCGCACTTGACCCAGATCAACTTGATAGATTGGTGTTTCTAGCGATCCTGCTGCGGTTTAAGTTGTCACATTATTGTTTGTGCCGTGCTGTTCCGATTCTGTTTTTTCCTTCCATGTAGCCTAATTTTGTGATTGGCTATGCATAGGCACTTCATAAAGATTAAGTTGATAACCTGCTGTTTTAAACATTAAGTCAACATTTTTTTGAGTCCTGTTTATGACTGTCAGACTGTTAATAAATTTGTGATTGAATTTCCGTTACGGTGGTTCTTGGGGGGGCTCGTAGATATTCTAATAAATTCGAATACATTTCTTGATATTTAATATCCGTTCAAATTAGATTTTTCTCAAAAGTAGCAGCCATAGTTTGTGTGTGTGTTTTGTCTTTTGTGTCTTCTTTTGTTTGGTTTGGTTTTGTTGAAACAGAAGTCTACAGTCACACAAACGGCTCGGTTCCTGGCATTCTTCAAAATATAATTTTTCATGTTCCACAGAATAAAGACATTCATTCAATGCAAGTAAATGATTGATGAAAATTTAGGGGTGAACTAAAAAGAATGAATGTAAATGGTCAATATTGAACAAATGGACAACACTGATTTCCCGTCGCCGTAAGTTGCGGGAACAGCCTCCGGAACGCGAGCCGATGGAGAAATGAACTAAATGAGCTTTGGCAGGCCAGGTCTGGCTTCATGCAAATCAACGCTACGACATGACGTTCTTTAATTGGCTCTGACTAAGCTGTTAAACGCCAGATGTTTGACAAGGCCCCTGAACACAAGGCGCTGTGTTTTCTCGATGTGTCCTTGTGTGTGTGTAAACAACAGTCCCAAGAAACTGCAGTGAAATGAATTGTCCCTCCCCTAGTGCGGATCCGAGTGTGTTCAGCGCCCGCACTCGCATTCAGAGTTTACCTCTTAATTATGTGCTTTACATAACAACCAATCAAAACGTCACATTCACTGTATGACAAGCTCAGTGCGGCGCGTGTTGCTGTTTGACACGCTACATCTCTGCTTGGGTACACACAACATCTGCGGGCATCGCGTCGCTGCAAACACTAAAGTTTAAAGTCGTATGGACCACTTTTCTGATATTTAAAAACATATACATGCATAATTAATAGTTATTCCTTATTAATATAATATGATCCATGCATAATAAATAATATTTTATTATATTCTTTTATTATTATTACCATGCATCACTATTAAATTTCAAGTGCCGTGTGACAGTGAACATTATTTAATGTTTTTTTTATATTTCCTTTCATGCAGTGTAATATCGCTGGTAGTGAGTGCAAAAGATAGGTAAAGTTTAAAATAGCAGATAAATGGAGTTATTGACTCTGAATAGAAATAATTGATTCTGAACTGTTGAAATGTGTCGTCAGTAATTGCCGTCTCACTTCCTGCTGAGGTTTGTAACTAATTTGCATAATGTCAGTCTATGGTCTTGATTGGCTGAACAGTGTCTCTTAGCCCCGCCCTCAAACACTAGTGTATCTGAGACTGAAGAGTTCGTGTTCATGTCGAGAAGACGCTGTTTTCTGCTGACAAAGCAAATCCACTTTGATGAGATTGATACGTTAAAACCCACGCCATCGTCACTGTTCGTATCACTGTGATCGAGAGCTGAGGTTCAGATATGATAATGAGCGTTTGGTTTATGACCAATCACAACAGACTGGGTCATCTGACCAATCAGAGTAGAGCAGACCAATCACAACAGACTGGGTCATCTGACCAATCAGAGCAGAGCAGACCAATCACAACAGACTGGGCCATCTGACCAATCAGAGCAGAGAAGACCAATCACAACAGACTGGGTCATTGACCAATCAGAGCAGAGTAGACCAAATCACAACAGACTGGGTCATCTGACCAATCAGAGCAGAGTAGACCAAATCACAACCATCTGACCAATCAGAGCAGAGCAGCTCTCGGTTTAGAGCGAATGAATCCTTGATTGAACCGTTTAAAAGACACTGTGAGAAAATATCTGATTCTGCGATGGATATTATGAGAAAATTACCTCTGATTCATGTAAAACTATTGTAGGATATCCAAAACAAAATCAGGAACCTTTAAAATAGCATAATAGGGGCACTTTAAAAGTCATTTTATGTTCCATGGAAAAAGAAAATCCGGTTTGGAACGACATGAGCATGATATTTTTGGCTGAACTATCCCTATCAGTTTAACAGTAATATATCCATCCGCACTATCCTCTGCACATGTTGACTCGGTCATCATCTCACGGCCAGGATAATCCACACGTTTGCCCAGTAGAGGCGTTCGGGGGTGCAAAGAGTGTGTGTTCAGAGCAGAGGTATGGAAAGGTCAGGTCAGGCTGGTGTTTAATGACCGCAGGATCCGGCTTTAAAGAGACTGAAGTATAAAAGCGGGAGTTTTCAGAGGCGAGGTTCCCGTCCAACTATCCTGTCTCGTGTTTGGAGTCGGCAGGAAAATGCCAACGCGATCTGTCACTTAAGCCCCAGTGCTACAGCGCAGATAAACGTCCCCGCTGAACACATTTCAGTTTGACACCCTCAATTTCCCTCATCCCCCCGCTTTCAGCCGCTCGTACAGTGGTGTCAAGGTTTAACGGCTCTCGCGGCTTTGGGAAATATAATCTCTTCCTGGGTCAGAGGTCGGATGGTGAGCTCAAAAGGCCACATATTAAAGGCAGTGGGACTGATAGAGATGAGGAGGTGAGGATCAGAAATGATCAGGTGTGGTAGAGAACGGGAAATCAACTGTTAAAGTTAAATGGAGGAGTTACTGCGATTACAAGTAAGTGATTTTACAGTTGGGGAGAGTGAATTGAGACCGTGTAAGACACACGGGGCTTGTTAATCTAATGGACCCTCACTCTCAGAGTCCAACATGTTCTTCAAAGCGCTTCTTATTTAATAGTCATGTAACAGGAACCGTTAGCTCTCTCTTTCTGCATACTATCTGCACTGCACTTATAGTACATCCCACGGTAATGGACCTGATGTATCTTGAGATCATTTCCTGAGGCTGGGATTGGTTCTCCTGCACACCTGATCCAGATATAAGACCGCCCCAAACACTCAACCAACGCCATTATTGTGCCATTGTGTGTTTGATCGCGTACCACTGCGCTATTACTTCGCATCATCATCGTCGCCGTCTTGTCTAGTGTCGTATCATAGAGATTGTGAGGGATCATTTGAGATTGTGTTTGTGATAATTCTTGTTAACTTGACCCACGTCTGATTGACAACGATTTTGGATTCTACTTTGCATTGTTTGCAACGGACTTGTATCTCCTGTAAATATTTTTGTTGTTGTATTTATATATATATCTTTGCCAAATTAAGGGCGGTAGGGGGTTAATCAAAGATTGTTTTGTTTGTTATTTCGTCCTTGTCTGCCGCTGACGATAAACCCTTTTGAAAATAAAACTTGGTAGTGAGACTCATTCTTCTTCCCCTGTTACGCTGACCCCTAGCGGGGGTTTGAGAGTCTCCATCACAAATAGATGAAATCAATCTGGACAAATGAGCGACAGAGACTGTTGACGAAGCAACAAATATACATATTAATGTACATAAACATGGATGCTTCAGAAATGAACTGAAGTAAGAGATGTGAGGTGTTTCTGACCTGTGTGACTCCGAGGACACCACCACCACACGGGCCGGGGCCGAGAGCCGCAGGACGTCCAGCAGGAGCTGCACCAGGTAGAAGTGAGCGAGATGGCAGATCTGGAAGGTGGACTCCAGCCCGTCCTCTGTTAGTCTCCAGGGCTGAGTGCAGACGCCTGCGTTACACACCAGCACGTGCAGAGGCCTTCAGAGACAGGGACACAGCGGCGCTCAATGAGGGACAGCAACTCATGCTGCAAACAATCATTGTGTTAGTAAAAGCAAAACCACAAATAAACCATGAAACTAAAACAAAACAATAGATAACTAAAACTAAACAAAACTAGAAGAAAAAAAAAACTAAAAAAAAAAAAAACTTAAAAAAAACATAAACGACACACAAACAATAAAAACAAAACAAAACACAACCCAAAGGAAAAACAAACAACACCAAAACAATAAAAACAAAGCAAAAAACAAACCAAAAGAAAAACATAAACATAAAAAACATTAAAACAAAAAAAAAACAATAAAACAAAAAACAATCAACAAAAACCAAACTATAAACAAAAAAACTTAAACACCAAATGAAAACACTAAAAGTAAAAACAAAACAATAAAAGCAAAACAAACGAAACAAAAAACCTAAAGCTAAAACAAAACCATAAACAACACAAAAAAACAAACCAAAAGCAAAAAATAAAGTAAAAAAAAAAAAAAAAAAAAAAAACTAGAACGAAAATCAAACAAAACAAAAAATTCCACCAAAACAAAACCACAAAAACCTCCCAAACGAAAGCAAATGACAGATGTAACAGAAATGCTTCTGAATGGAAGTGGGACTGAAACCCACGCGCTCAGGTCTGTCCAAGGTCAGTGTGTGAGCCGTCCATCAGCGCGAGGAACCAGATTTCCAGATCTTTCTCTTTGACAGAGTCGCTCCAGTGGTCCCGAAACCACGGCCATACAGCAGAATAATCGCAATCCACCCCACCAATTTTTAATTTCTTCCATTAGAATTAATTACGAAGCCCACAGGCAATTTGTGTACTTCATATTTAATACTGCCTGCACTATTAATTAAAAACTGGTTGCTGGAAAATTAATGGAGGAATTGTTATGCCCCAGCTTTAATGAGTCTTCTCTATGACATTAAAAAAAAGTACACTTCACATTTCCCTTCAGGTTCTATGTGGAAAGCAGCGTGCATCAGTGGGAACGCACGGCATTATGGGAAATGTGCGGAGGCCACGGTTACACATGTGCTTCATTAGAAACACGCAGCAGCGAAACAAACAAGCACAACACGGGTTACAAGCACAATACAGTGTTTTAATATTTATTGTGCCGCATTATCTATTTATTATTATATAATTATTATTTATTATTACATAAAGCTTTCCATCTGAAATACAGCATGACATGAAAACAAGACTCAATGCTCCTACATGATCACATTTAATAAAGAAAACTAATGTAAGCGGTTTATAATAATATAATATAATATAATATAATGCACATCCGAGGTTGTAATGCAGATGCGATATTATATGTATTCATATATAATATAAATAAAAATGGTAAAACAATAAATATATAATTAAAATAAATATGTATTAAATTGTATAATATTTTATTTAATGCTTTTCAATATATCAAAATATTCTTCATATTTTTAACATTTCGTATGGATTTTTATATAATATAAATGTAACGTATGTTTAATAATATTTCATACATACAGTGAATATAATTTTTTTTTAATCATATTTGAACCTTTGCACCTTTCATGTAAATATTACAACTTATGCAAGCTCACTGAAAGCCAAAGTGACACTTCAGAGATAAACCCTCGGCACGACTGACAGCATAAGTGTTCACCCCCTGAAGAACAGTCGAGGCAGAGTTCATCACAGCACTCGTCCGCTTGGGCAGGACGATCCGCTTGGCACATCTTGACTAGGGAATATTTTCCCAAATATGCTTTTCTTGGTGAAAGCGTCCCCGATGTGTGTAACTGTGAGGCCTCTCCTGCACCCGGCCCTCTTCAGGTCCCTCACTACTATAGTCTACTGCAGGATTCAGGCCAGGGCAAACTCTCATCTTTCTATGCTGAAGCCTTTCTTTTTTTGATGTCGTGTTTTCGATGATTGTCACTCTCAAACGTGAAAGTTGTCTTCATTTACAGCTTTCTATCAGACGCCAGAAGACTGTGCCAGAACCGGACTGGACCTGGAGACACTAGCCGCGTTTCTATTAGCCATCAAATTGCGAATTGAAAATGCGCCCAATGGATACACGTAAATATGCAAAAACTTCCATTAATCGAAAAAGAGTTGTTACGCTCGCATGAGGTGTTTTTTCAGGCAATTCGAAAAATAAATATTTCCCAAAACTGCAATGGAAACTGCAAAAAATGTTTTTTGAGCATTTACAGTCACCTGACGTACAGTGGGAAAAACAAGTATTTGATACACCGCCGATTTTGCTGGTTTTCCAACTTACAAAGCATGTAGAAGCCTGTAATTTTTATCATAGGTATTCTTCAACTGAGTTCCAGAAAAAAATCCAGAAAATCACAAAAATCCAGAAAATCACATTGTATGATTTTTAAGTAATTAATTAGCATTTTATTGCATGACATAAGTATTTGATACATCAGAAAAGCAGAACTTAATATTTGGTACAGAAACCTTTGTTTGCAGTTACAGAGATCATAGTTCATTGCAGTTCTGGACCAGGTTTGCACACACTGGGATTGTGGCCCACTCCTCCATACACACCTACTCCAGATCCTTCAGGTTTCGGGGCTGTCGCTGGGCAATACGGACTCTCAGCTCCTCCAAAGATCTTCTATTGGGTTCAGCTCTGGAGACTGGATAGGCCACTCCAGGACCTCGAGATGCTTCTTACGGTGAGATTCCTCAGTTGCCCTGGCTGTGTGTTTCGGGTCGTTGTCCTGCTGGAAGACCCAGCCACGACCCATCTGAGGACCCATCCTTACTGAGGGAAGGAGGTTGTTGGCCAAGATCTGGTGATACATGATGGCCCCATCCATCCTCCCCTCAATACGGTCCAGTCGTTGGTCCCCTTTGCAGAAAAGCATCCCCAAAGAATGATGTTTCCACACCATGCTTCACGGTTGGGATGGTGTTCTTGGGGTTGTACTCATCCTTCTTCTTCGCAAAAACACGGCGAGTGGAGTTTAGACCAAAAAGCTCTATTTTGTCTCATCAGACCACATGACCTTCTCCCATTCCTCCTGTGGATCATCCAGATGGTCAGTGGCAGACTTCAGACGGGCCTGGACATGCGCTGGCTTGAGCAGGGGGACCTTGCGTGCGCTGCAGGAGTTTAATCCATGACGGCGTAGTGTGTTACTAATGGTTTTCTTTGAGACTGTGGTCCCAGCTCTCTTCAGGTCATTGCCCAGGTCCTGCCGTGTAGTTCTGGGCTGATCCCTCACCTTCCTCATGATCATTGATGCCCCACGAGGGGAGATCTTGCATGCTGCCCCAGACCGAGGGAGATTGACCGTCATCTTGAACTTCTTCCATTTTCTAATAATTGCGCCAACAGTTGTTGCCTTCTCACCAAGCTGATGCCTATTGTCCTGTAGCCCATCCCAGCCTTGTGCAGGTCTACAGTTTATCCCTGATGTCCTTACACAGCTCTCTGGTCTTGGCCATTGTGGAGAGGTTGGAGTCTGTTTGATTGAGTGTGTGGACAGGTGTCTGTTTGATTGAGTGTGTGGACAGGTGTCTGTTTGATTGAGTGTGTGGACAGGTGTCTGTTTGATTGAGTGTGTGGACAGGTGTCTGTTTGATTGAGTGTGTGGACAGGTGTCTGTTTGATTGAGTGTGTGGACAGGTGTCTTTTATACAGGTAACGAGTTCAAACAGGGGCAGTTAATACAGGTAATGAGTGGAGAACAGGAGGGCTTCTTAAAGAAAAACGAACAGGTCTGTGAGAGCCGGATTCTTACTGGTTGGTGATCAAATACTAATGTCATGCACTTGTTCTCCCCGCTGTATATATACCGTATTTTCCGGACTATAAGTCGCTCCGGAGTATAAGTCGCATCAGTCAAAAAATGTGTCATGAAGAGGAGAAAAACATATATAAGTGGCATTTATTTAGACATTTGTTTCACAAAATCTAAGACCAAGAACAGACATTTAATCTGGAAAGGAGAGTTATTCAACTACACAATAGCAGAACAACAGCTGAATAGTGTCCGGCATGTTAGCGTAACACATTAACAGTTATTCAGCTGCACAATAGCATAAAGAATATATACCTGAGGCTGAATAGGCTAAACTAACATTAGCCAGCGAGTCCAACAAGTTACCGGTTAGCAAGTTCACCAAGCTCCCGATCTCACTCCTCAACACTGAATACATTGAGTTCTTCCTCGGTGTCGCTTCTGAACAACTCTGCTAACTAGAGCGCCCTCTCGCGGCTGTAGACGGTAATGTTTTCTCTTGGTTCATCTCAGTCAGTATGAATTAATTTTGATATATAAGTCGCACCTGACTATAAGTCACAGGACAGCCAAACTATGAAAAAACGTATAGTCAGGAAAATATGGTATATATATATGTACATACACACACACACACACACACACTCACTCACACCCGAGAGAGCCGTTCACCTCCCGCTGGAGAACATGACCCGCTGGAAACATCTGTGGAGGAAACTGATCTACTCTCCAACACTGACTGACACTCACACACACACACACACTCACAGATCTCTCTGGGACTTAATGAAGCGTGGACTCAAAAAGAGGGAGTGATTGTACCTGCGAGAGAACACCATTAAACTTTATGACTTTCACGCTTGTGTTTGAGAGCGTGTAATGGAAGAGGAGCATGTCTGTGAAGCTCGTGAGCAGGAGATAACGGATCCCACGAGTGACACACGGAAAACACCCGGAAACCAGGAACACAACACAACACTTCAGCGGACGCTCATTCCTTAACATCACGATGCATCAAATGATTGAGCTGTATCCAAACCAGGCCTTGAACGACTTCAGATTTTTTAAAAGTCAACATTTATGTGATGAAAGTCGAGTCGACTTGTGATGACGTCATTAATGAACAAAATAGCCTGAACCTCGAGCTGAGACTGGGACAGATATGGCGTATGACACAGCGCTCCAGATGGATGGATGTGTGGATGGATGGGTGGATGTGGATGGATGGATGGATGGATGGATAGGTGGATGGATGGGTGGATGTGTGGATGGATGTGTGGATGTGTGGATGGATGGGTGAATGGACGGATGGATGTGTGGATGGATGTGTGGATGAATGGATGGATGGGTGGATGGATGTGTGGATGGATGTGTGGATGGATGGGTGGATGGATGTGTGGATGGATGGATGTGTGGATGGATGGATGTGTGGATGTGTGGGTGGATGGATGGATGGATGGATGTGTGGATGGATGGATGTGGATGGATGGATGTGTGGATGGATGGTGGGATGGATGGGTGGATGGATGGATGGATGGATGGGTGGATGGATGGATGTGTGGATGGATGGATGGGTGGATGGATGGATGTGTGGATGTGTGGATGTGGATGGATGGATGTGTGGATGGATGGATGGATGGATGTGGATGGATGGATGTGTGGATGGATGGATGTGTGGATGGATGGATGTGTGGATGGATGGATGTGTGGATGGATGGATTGATGTGTGGATGGATGGATGTGGATGGATGGATGTGTGGATGGATGGATGTGTGGATGGATGTGGATGGGTGGATGGATGGATGTGTGGATGGATGTGGATGGGTGGATGGATGGATGTGTGGATGGATGGATGTGGATGGATGGATGGGTGGATGGATGGATGTGTGGATGGATGTGGATGGATGGATGTGGATGGATGTGGATGGATGTGGATGGATGTGGATGGATGGATGTGTGGATGGATGTGTGGATGGATGGATGTGTGGATGGATGGATGTGGATGGATGGGTGGATGGATGGATGTGTGTGTGGATGGATGGATGTGGATGGATGGATGGATGGATGGATGTGTGGATGGATGGATGTGGATGGATGGATGTGTGGATGGATGGATGTGTGGATGGATGGTGGGATGGATGGGTGGATGGATGGGTGGATGGATGGATGTGTGGATGGATGGATGGGTGGATGGATGGATGTGTGGATGTGGATGGATGGATGTGTGGATGGATGGATGGATGGATGTGTGGATGGATGGATGTGTGGATGGATGGATGTGTGGATGGATGGATGTGTGGATGGATGGATGTGTGGATGGATGGATGGATGTGTGGATGGATGGATTGATGTGTGGATGGATGGATGTGGATGGATGGATGTGTGGATGGATGGATGTGTGGATGGATGTGGATGGGTGGATGGATGGATGTGTGGATGGATGTGGATGGGTGGATGGATGGATGTGTGGATGGATGGATGTGGATGGATGTGGATGGATGGATGGGTGGATGGATGGATGGATGTGTGGATGGATGGATGTGTGGATGGATGTGGATGGATGGATGTGTGGATGGATGGATGGGGATGGATGGGGATGGATGGATGTGTGGATGGATGGATGTGGATGGATGGATGTGTGGATGGATGGATGTGGATGGATGGATGTGTGAATGGATGTGGATGGATGGATGTGTGGATGGATGGATGTGGATGGATGGGTGGATGGATGGATGTGTGTGTGGATGGATGGATGTGGATGGATGGATGTGGATGGATGGATGGATGTGGATGGATGGATGTGTGGATGGATGGATGGATGTGGATGGATGGATGTGGATGGATGGATGGATGGATGTGGATGGATGGATGGGTGGATGGATGGATGGATGTGTGGATGGATGGATGTGGATGGATGGATGGATGGATGGATGGATGGATGGATGGGTGGATGGATGGAGGTGGATGGATGGATGGGTGGATGGATGGATGTGTGGATGGATGGATGGATGGATGGATGGATGGATGGATGGATGGATGGATGGATGGATGGATGGATGGATGGATGGGTGGATGGATGGAGGTGGATGGATGGATGGGTGGATGGATGGATGTGTGGATGGATGGATGGATGGGTGGATGGATGGATGGATGTGTGGATGGATGTGGATGGATGGATGGATGGATGGATGGGTGGATGGGTGGATGGATGGATGGATGGATAAAAAACTCTTGGACCAGTAAACCAAGAGTAAATTACCAATAAACCACATAGAAACCACCCATAAAAAAACTAGAAACCATGCAGCAAAACTCTGTGATAGTGTTATGCAGACCACAAGAACCATTCACATTTACTTCAGAAAATACACACACAAAACATCAAGCTATAGTTTTGAAGCTCTTCCTTTGAGCCGAAAAAAACTACAGACAGTGGCCCTGATGATGCAATGGAGGTATTTTAAGATATCGTACTTATCGTACTAAATCTCTCTCTCTCTCTCTCTCTCTCTCTCTCTCTATGTAATTTCTCCGGTTGATTTGGAAATGGGCCTCTGTGGGAAGCAGCGTTGTTGTTTGCATGATAATCCTACTGTTGTGTCTTCTGATTTAACATCTGCGGCTCGCACACACTCGTTCTGAGACGCCCCCCCGCCAGGCGTGTCTTCATAAGCAAAAAGCTAACAAATGGTTTTAATAGCTTAGGCCACATAATGTAAAAACTCCCTTTAAACTTATTAATGCGATCAGGGGGGTCTTCCACAAATGTGCAATTTACGTGTCAGGGCGAGCGGGGGCGGAAACGAGCGAACCGGGAGGAATAACGCTCCATACTTACTTTAAAGAACCCCCAGGGCACGACCTTTGACCTGAGAATAATCTCTGCCCATAAAAGAATGATTGCTTTTGTCTCCCTCCACTCCGGCCGGCCGTCATTAAGAGCTGCGTTTATGGGCCGCCGAGAAAATGTGTGGCTAACAGAGAGATGCTTTAAAATAGACAGACACACATAAACGGTGTTACACAGACGGCACCCACAAACACACGGTCATTAGCAAAGCCACGACGGGCACGAGTAATTCTGCGGAGACACTGATAACACACACACACACACACTGTAAAAGACTATTCTCACAGCGCTAAGGT
Source organism: Phoxinus phoxinus (assembly GCF_949152265.1). Taxonomy (NCBI): domain Eukaryota; kingdom Metazoa; phylum Chordata; class Actinopteri; order Cypriniformes; family Leuciscidae; genus Phoxinus; species Phoxinus phoxinus. Next base: position 2,630,188 of record NC_136900.1, on the reverse strand, counting down.
TTTATGGGCAATGAGATGTTAAATATAAATGATGTACATCTATGGATCTCTTTGTTATGAAGTGTTTTTTTCTCGCTGCATGCAAGGCTCTTAACTGGCATCGATGGTTCCATGAAGAACCTTTATCATCCAAGCAATCTTTACACTGCACAAAAGATTCTTAATATTATTAAAATGTTCTTCAAAAATATATATATTTTAAGAAAGGTTCTTTAGGGAACTAAAAGGGTTCTTCTGTGGCATCTCTGACATAAGTTTATATCGGTCGTCGTCACATTTAAAAGCAAAATCAGTTTAAAGAGAAAACGGGAGGTGCACAAAATGTATGTAGAACGCGTACAACATAGCATTAACATTTTTAATATAGCAAAGTCTCTTTTAGCAAAGTGAGTTCAGTCAACGGCCGTCCAAGTACAGCTGCTGTTGTCCTGTCTCGGTCTATAAACCTGCCATTGCAACAGCAGTGCTATTCGTATTGTTTATATATATAAACCATGTGCTATTATATACACACAATATATACAATGTAATATATACATTTCATATTTAGTTGTCAGCCATTACATTTTTACCAATGTGTTGTGCTTTCCTTTTAGAGGATTCCATGAAAGAAGTTATTCATCTGGACCATCTGACCAATCAGAGCAGAGCAGACCAATCACAACAGACTAGGCCATCTGACCAATCAGAGCAGAGCAGAGTAGACCAATCACAACAGACTGAGCCATCTGACCAATCAGAGCAGAGTAGACCAATCACAACAGACTGGGTCATCTGACCAATCAGAGCAGAGCAGAGTAGACCAATCACAACAGACTGAGCCATCTGACCAATCAGAGCAGAGCAGAGCAGACCAATCACAACAGACTGGGTCATCTGACCAATCAGAGCAGAGGAGACCAATCACAACAGACTGAGCCATCTGACCAATCAGAGTAGAGCAGAGCAGACCAATCACAACAGACTGGGTCATCTGACCAATCAGAGCAGAGGAGACCAATCACAACAGACTGAGCCATCTGACCAATCAGAGCAGAGCAGAGCAGACCAATCACAACAGACTGGGCCATCTGACCAATCAGAGCAGAGCAGAGTAGACCAATCACAACAGACTGGACCATCTGACCAATCAGAGCAGAGATGATATGACGTTTCTCACTAGCAAGTAATAATGGCGCTGTTCTTGAAGCAGATAAACTTACAGATTCAATCGTAGTAGAACTATAGTTGTCTCCTCCCAAGGTGAGTCTTTGTTTTCTAGGCTTACAGAAGGCTATGTTTTGAATGTACTTACATGATTCGTCAATCATAACATAAAAAAAAATGTATAATCATATCAATCATATTCCTTTGGAATTTGGGGGGGGGGGGGGCATTGTGGAGAGGGACATCTCATAATAACAAACAAAACAAAGCATTTATTGTTAAAAACAAAAATCATCCACTACTGATATGTAGAGTTATCTAGTTTTAAATGTGTGTATTTATATAGTTAGCCTATATGTTATTTCATTGTTAGCTTATCAATAAACTGTTCCTGCAATAGGAGTAGATCATGTGATTTACCATAGACAGCTCGACTGACACACAAGTATACAAACTTTTCTACAATAATTCGAATATAACTAGTTCTGGAGAGAATATTTGCATTGTTCTGTTGCATATCCGAGTCGCTTTATTGCATTCCTCTCGGATTGAACACCTCGAGTCAGGAATCTGTCCACAAGCAATCAATACACACGAAATGAAACATCACAGGCGATCAACACACTTCACAGCAGACGGAGTTAAACACCACAGAACCCGACGAGAACAAAGGGATGATAAGTGTGTGGAAATGTGTTTCCCGTGCCCACCTGAACACACTGAGGGCGAAGAACAAAGAGAGAGGAAAGGAATGAGCGAGCGGGGCAAAGCAGGGTGGGGGTTTACCAGCGCTACAAAAGAAAAGTGTGTGTGTGTGTGTGTGTGCGTGCTTGCGTGTGCGTGTGTGTGTGAGTGTGTGTGTGTGACTGAGTGCGTGTGTGTGCGCGTGCGTGCGTGCGAGCGAGCGAGTGTGTGTGTGTGTGCGCGTGTGAGTGTGTGTGTGTGTGTGTGTGTGTGTGTGTGTGTGTGTGTGTGTGTGTGCCGGCAGACATCTCGACGGAAACAGAAACAGGGAGGCGTGTTGTGGTCTCACCAGCTGCCTTCTGCCATTCACACCTGAGCACCTCTCCATTCTGATGAGAATTAATCTACTCCACCTCCTCCGGGACACACACTCACACACACACACACATCCTGGGAACCGCTAATGAAGAAATACAACCTTGGCCAGCGAGAGAGAGGATATTCATCCATTCATTCCCTCACGCGCTCGGGTGTGATCGGGTCACATGCGCACGAGGAGTGTGTGGAAGTGTTCGCTGGAGAGCATGAGGTCATCAGAGGTCATCCGGCTAAAGACATTTAGATGTGTTTCATACGCAGGACTGGGGATCTGAACAATGGTTTAGGTCAAACCTTGCTTCTAAACACCTCTCTGTAGTGTAAACAAACCCCAAGAGCTTATATTTGCTTTCACACAAACAAAAGTGTATTAAATGTTAAGTGTCGGTTTACTTTGAAGCGTTAAAGCGTTGCTTTTATGTGCAGAGTCTCAAACCTTTCACTGCAACTATCCTGAGCTGTGAAGTGAAGACAAATATAAGAACTGGACGATTCAAAGCGCCAGGGAGAAAGCACTCTCAATCCCCACACACACTTTGGGTCACTGGGCCAAATAAATGCTTCGGGTCCCAAACTAACAGCTTAATCTCTCCCTCTTATTAACGGCTAACAGCTTCCATTAGGATCTGACCAGCCCAGATGTGTTAGTGAGGCTGAGGACAGGCCAGGGAAAGATCTGCACAAACCCGAACTGGCACTTCAGCCGTCAAGCCTCGACACACGAGGAAAGCGCAGATGCATTCACACACACACACACACACACACACACTAGCGATACACAAATATGAGGAATACAGACCCAGATCAGTTCTGCCATGTGCTTGGCTCTGCTCCAAAACCCGGATACACAACATCTTCAGATAAACAATTCACAAAAAAGTGAAACAAAACAATTCACAAAAATCAAAACAATACAAAACAAAAACAAAACACAAGAAAACAGCGGGAAAAAAACACACAAAAAGC
>NC_136900.1:2612014-2622014 GCF_949152265.1 Phoxinus phoxinus | reverse complement strand
TCTTCAAATTTGCTAAATTTACAACAACAAAAAAAATGATGGAAATGTTAAATTATAACAGTTACCTAACTAACTAACAACAATTATTATTATTATTTTACTTTTAAATTTTTGTATTTATATATAGGTTAATATAATATAATAGAAAATATATATGCATATATAATATATACATATACGGCTTTGGTGACCAGAAGATAATTCTTTCAAAAACACAAAAAATTACTGAAATTGAAAACTATAATAATTATTATTTAACTTTTTTTAAATAGAGTATTCTGTATGCAAAATATATCATATATATCTATATAATACTTTTGTGAGCAGAAGGGAATTTTTTCAAAAACACAAAAAATAACTGAAATTGATTTCAACTAAATTCAGTATTTAATGTGGAAATATTGAAACCATGTAATAACCAAGTAAGATAATGCAAAGTCAAATATTAGTATATAACAACTAAATAATCAGAACTAGAGAAAAGAGCAGTTATGAGTAAGCTAGGAGAGCTATAAGTGCTGAGAAAGGAGATGTCAGGTGTTCGGTTGACTGTTCTCAGGGTTTCCTTCTCGACACAAACAGCTGTGTGCTAACCTAGCAGGTTCCGCTAGTCCTGTACGGCATCTCTGATGAGGGATTTTTTGATGAATGACTGTATAAACTCTGCTAATATTACAGTGGGGTTAGGAGACATGGGGCAATTTAATTATGCCATGTACAGCACACCACCAGGTTAACAGGAAAATCACCCCATCAGCATTTCTCCTATCGTCCACCGTCCACTTACAATTGCTAATCAGCCGCTGCGCAATTAGTGGCGTAGACGATTCTAGATGGCTACTGTCCTATAAAGACTTCAGAGCAATCATGTCTAGTCTTGTCATACGCCCTCGATGGCAAAATGCAAGATATACAATAACTGTTCAACATCACTTTTCATCAGATTATTACTGTCCAATGGGGCTTGACTAATACCCAGAGATGTTTGTTTCAGCGTTATCGCACAACAAAAATTAGGTCACTTGTTTATTAAAGCCCATCAATATAATATTAAAAAGGAAGTTGTGTTGACCCAACAAAATGCCCACTTATTGGCTTCCATCTAATGACTCCAACACAAAAGTTCAATATGCAGCAATATGCAGATTTACAAGCATAAGCACTCACACACATGCTGTTTTTTTTATTTTTTATAAGTGCATTAAAATTTAAAATGACCCTTACAAGTTTTTAAAATAAAGCAAGTCATGACTGGGATTTCTATGAAGTACATTTGCAAGTCTGCATCTTATATGTCACTACCAGCCAAATGTTTGGAACATTAATATTGTTTTAATGTTTTGAAAGAGGTATGTATATGTAATACAATTGCAAGCACATTTGGTCCCCCTATGGAAAAGCAAAAACAACTACACCCAGACACACACACGTCGTTTTATTGGTACAGACAGGCTTATTTGTCAGTAGTGCAAAGCTACTCCATCTAACAGGTCTTATTTATCTAAATCAGGTTTAGCCTGTGGGCCTGCCGTCCTTGGCTGGGGCGCTGTGATTATGCGATAAGACTGAGACGTAGACAGCATAAGTCTACTCTGAAACTGCCACAGGGCAAACACGAACAACAGAAACCGATGTCAGAGCAAATGGATAATTATTTCAGAAGGATCTCAGAGTCCGTCTGGAGATTATAGTCTCAATCCAATGTGATTTATCTCAGTGTTTCCCTAATGGCAGGTTGTGACCCAAAACTTGGCTGTTCAGATGGGTCTTGAAAACAAGTATATGTTAAATAGGGGTTCACTTGTGGCTAGGATAAACATGTATTTTATGACTGATTGTTGGCAAACACTGCATATGCACACCTGAGGGCTACGCAACAGATGATCGACGACGAGCGTCCGGTTAGACTGATTGCTGCGTGAATGATGTGCAGCAGTTGCCTGAGTTATTGTGTGTCAGGCTCCGCTAGCCGTGTTTGGCAGGTGTATGGCATGTGAAAACTGGAAAACAGGAAATAACAGCTGCTGGGAAACACAAGAGGACAGATGTGAAGACTGATGACTAAATGATTTGGACAGATATCAAACCAGAACAGGTAGGTTTGATGTGTGGTACTGTTGGTTAACAGACTGTACATGTCTGACACAAGCCAGACTTTTGTTATCAGCAAAGTCTGGTCCACTTCATGAGCCTATTCTCCCAGGAAACGGCTGTTTTTGACAGACAGAGGTGTCTGACATGTAGAAGGATAAATGAAAGTTAGCAAATTTTATTTATTTATTTTAGGGGTGGGTAAATATGATTTGGAATCTGAAATCAAGTGTTTACATGTTCCATTATAACTGAGCTACAGAGGGCAGTGATGTAGTCGAGACCAGAGTAGATTGAGTATGAGTCAAGACCGAGACCAGAAGAGGGTTGAGTCGAATCAAGACCGAGACCAGAAGAGGGTTGAGTCGAATCAAGACCGAGACCAGAAGAGGGTTGAGTCGAATCAAGACCGAGACCAGAAGAGGGTTGAGTCGAATCAAGACCGAGACCAGAAGAGGGTTGAGTCGATTCAAGACCGAGAACAGAAGAGGGTTGAGTCGAATCAAGACCGAGAACAGAAGAGGGTTGAGTCGAATCAAGACAGAGAAAAGAAGAGGGTTGAGTCGAATCAAGACCGAGAACAGAAGAGGGTTGAGTCGAATCAAGACAGAGAAAAGAAGAGGGTTGAGTCGAATCAAGACAGAGAAAAGAAGAGGGTTGAGTCGAATCAAGACCGAGAACAGAAGAGGGTTGAGTCGAATCAAGACAGAGAAAAGAAGAGGGTCGAGTCGAATCAAGACCGAGAACAGAAGAGGGTTGAGATCGAATCAAGACCGAGACGAGGGTGGAGACCGAATCAAGACCAAGAACAGAAGAGGGTTGAGTCGAATCAAGACCGAGACCAGAAGAGGGTTGAGTCGAATCAAGACCAAGACCAGAAGAGGGTGGAGTCCGAATCAAGACCGAGAACAGAAGAGGGTGGAGACCGAATCAAGACTGAGACCAGAAGAGGGTTGAGTCGAATCAAGACCGAGACCAGAAGAGGGTGGAGTCGAATCAAGACCGAGACCAGAAGAGGGTGGAGTCCGAATCAAGACCGAGACCAGAAGAAGGCTGAGATCGAATCAAGACAGAGAAAAGAAGAGGGTCGAGTCAGATTCAAGACCGAGAACAGAAGAGGGTGGAGTCCGATTCAAGACCGAGAACAGAAGAGGGTGGAGTCCGATTCAAGACCGAGACCAGAAGAGGATTGAGTCCGATTCAAGACCGAGAACAGAAGAGGGTGGAGTCCGATTCAAGACCGAGAACAGAAGAGGGTGGAGTCCGATTCAAGACCGAGAACAGAAGAGGATTGAGATCGAATCAAGACCGAGACCAGAAGAAGATTGAGTCCGATTCAAGACCGAGAACAGAAGAGGGTGGAGTCCGATTCAAGACCGAGAACAGAAGAGGGTGGAGTCCGATTCAAGACCGAGAACAGAAGAGGGTGGAGTCCGATTCAAGACCGAGAACAGAAGAGGGTGGAGTCCGATTCAAGACCGAGAACAGAAGAGGATTGAGATCGAATCAAGACCGAGACCAGAAGAAGATTGAGTCCGATTCAAGACCGAGAACAGAAGAGGATTGAGATCGAATCAAGACCGAGAACAGAAGAGGGTGGAGTCAGAATCAAGACCGAGATCAGAAGAAGGTTGAGATCGAATCAAGACAGAGACGAGGGTCGAGTCAGAATCAAGACTTAGACCAGAGGAGGATTGAGTCCGATTCAAGACTGAGAGCAGAAGAGGGTCAACTCAGAATCAAGACCGAGACCGGAGGATGGTCGAGTCCGAATCAAGACCAAGACCATTACAATACGCTCTTGGACTCAAACTCATGGCCAGTCTCAAGTACGTACAACACTGACAGCAGGTTTGTGTGTAGTCAAGTCACAGCTTTCACCTGTCTTTCCAAGCACAGTTTCCTTTGTACAGCGAAGTTCCACCGACAAAATCATCTCAAAAGAGCCAACAATATCTTAAATTTCAGGTGATGGCATTTGAGGCTAAAACTTTCCCCACACGACTTTTACGTCGCATTCAAGTTTGTCGGATTTTTGACACACAAATTCACCAGGTTTACCAAAACAAAGCTGCTTGGTTTGGAAGTGACCTCTGAGTAACCGGGGCTTCACGCTACACTATTGACAATAAATCTGCTTTGCCCATGAAATTTTCATCCACTTGCATTATATGGACTCAAAAAGATGGATTATTTTTCCATTTATTAATATTATCTGTTTTGTAGAATAAAGTCATACACATATGGGACGGCATGAGGGTTAGTAGATGATGAGAGAATCTTCATTATCAGGTGGAGTATCCCTTTAATTGTGGTAAGGAAAGGGAACCCGTTTGGGAGGCCTCTGGATACACAGGACCATGATCCAGCCCTTCCCTCAACTCACTTTCTCTCTTTCACTCACAGACAAAAAAAAAAAAGTACAGGCCACTGTTATCCATTAGCAGATGTATCCGAAGATACTTACAGTACACTAATTGCAGCTACAGTCCCCCGGGAGCAACCTGGGGTTAAGTGCGCTGCTAAAGGGCACAACAAGGGTTCTTACTAATTGTCCAGTTAGTAATTGTCCAGGTGGTCACCCCCACCCGATAGCGAGTCTGCAACATTTGCATAACCAGCCCAGTCTTAACCAACACACTGCAATACTGTACTGTCCACTCTCTGCAGAGTCTGTGTACAGCACAAGCAATCAACAGTCACGTCGCCCAGAGCCACACCCTGTCATGGAGAAATTACCCCACATCCCCAAACACCATTCATCAATGCGGAACTGTGCTTGACGGGGACCTTGTCAAACCGCACAGCCCACAGTCACCTTCCACTACACCGCAGCTTAATCACGCTGTTAGTAAGGTCTCCCGTAACTCCACGTGTACTAGCGGTAATACACCGATAATGCTGTAAAGTCAACACGAGATCAAATATGACCCTGTTTACTTTCATATTGCACATTTCTGGCCTTACTGTCCTGCTTTATTTGGTGTTTCCTATTCCAAAAGTCTTTGTAGCCCTTCATTATATTAACATAACTTGATCCAACCCTAACTTTTCCTACCTGACTTTAGTCATCTTATTTTTCAAATGGAATAACTAAATGACTCTACAAAAGTATAATTGGTTTTAATGTATGACAAACTGAACTTTTTGTCTTGAGTTATGCTGCACTTTTATTGCTATACTGCTAATTGTTCAAGTTTTAGTGTGTAAATTTGTGGGTACAATTGTGTATTTGTATTTATTTATTTATGAGTTGCTGATCTTTTATGGACTTGAGATGGTTTTAACCGGACCTCAGTACTAATTTTGTTCCAGATCGTGTACCATGTTTTTGGAATGACAATAAAATCCTTGAAAATAAAAATACAAATACAAACCTTACGCGAAGCTAGCCAATCTTTCTGCTCACATAAACACGCACATTGTATGAAATATCAGTGATATAGGTCCATTTTTTTTTTGCACTTATGTTTTGTGATGCAAATGGCATACAACTTATCTAGTAAAGAGTTACAAAACAGCGTCATCTGTCAGGTTTCAGGTTTAGTGCCGGAAAACAGTCTCCAGCTGCCACTCCGTCATTCATCATGTCTGATATCAGTTTCAGAGCATTGTTGTTTCATCTCTGGGATTTAGGGGACCGACATGTCATGAAAAGAACAGATGAAGATGAACATGAGATGAGTGCATCATCAAATGACACTTTTTTGTATCGCTAAACCATTTCCTTCAGGTAGATGAATATTTCCCCAGCACACTTTGCTTGAAGCATCAGAAAATTGAGGTACTGATACGAGGAGATGGGTCAGATTTAGCTGACTGCCCACTTTAGGGAGGAAAAAGCCTTGAGCTGCATCAAATTGTTGTATATATACGTAGTTTATAGGCTATAAAGCATTACTAAGCTGTACAAAAACCCAAGCAGGATATAATGTGGACACTGAGAAAGCAGGAAGTGGGGGAATTCTGGGATGCGTGGCTGACTGACGACACCTGCTCCATGTTTAGCTACAGACCCTGTTTAGAAGGAGATAAATTGGTTTGGCGGGAGCCGACAGAAGCCGGAGCGTTGCTCTGAAATGATTTGATAAATGTATGATGGAGATGCAACAAACAGGTTTATTTTTTAAAGTGCCGGCACAAGCGCTCTGGAGGGTTATTCCTCAGCCGGTGTTGCCCCACTGGAGCGCGCACAGATTTATCACACGCCGGATGAGAAGAAAGCCAGAGAGACCGGGACTAAATTTGAGGCAGCATTGGCGGTCCCCGGAGTGAGCGGTCATAGAGACAAATATGTTTTTTCATTAAGGATGGAATGGGTCCATTCTTCAGTCATGTGACGTGGCATGATGGTAATCAGGCACTATAAAGACACACTCATATGGGTATGGGCTGAACAAATCATGCAAATGAAAGGTGGATGGTTTCAATGGCCTGAGATATTACCATCGCCAGTGAATCACTCATCTTTCTAGCTATAGATGACATATAATTGACCATTTCATCATTTCTAATGTGCTAAAGAATGTCACCAGATAGACAAGTAGAGATGCTATTTGTACACACACATATATTTACATGCATAACTATATATTAAACGATGTATTCGGGATTTCAGATCACTCTAGTAATCGCTTATCGTATCGCATAACTGCACGCCGCTGTATAAAGCTCCAGCACGAGGAACAGAGCGACTGGAGCCGGTCCAGAAACCAGCGCACGACCTGGACGCCAGATTAAAGTCTCGTGAAGAAAATAAAGTTTATTGCCTGGAAAGAGGAGGGAGAAGGCATGTAAAAGCATTAAAGCAACGGAGGTGAACAATTAGACAGATGGCCGGGTTTCAGAGGAAAAAGACTTGAGAAGTGGAGGGAGAGAGAGAGCACACACGGGCGAAACTGAGGAAGAATTTTACGAGAACGAGAGCGCCCGCACACATCTCTTCAAGGGCACGTGAAGAGCGGAGAGATGAGCTTTTCTCCGGCGAACTTCAGTGTGTAACGCTGAGTGTGCAAACAGAGCGGACACACACTGCAGCTGGAGACACACACACACTCACTCCGGGGAAAGAGCAGCGTCTAACCGGATCAGTTACAGATTCTGCATTACAAACATACAGTTTAAACCTTTGTTTTAATGGATGGGTCATGTTTGATTTCATTTTGAATATTTTGTCTCTCCTAAGATTAAAAAAAAATAATTAAGGGGGAAAGCTTTTTTTAGTTTAGCTTTTTAGTTTAGTTTTATTTTATTTTATTAGAAAGCTATATTTTTATTTGACATTTATTACTGTTGTAATTATTGTAATATATTACTGCATTTTACACTTTAAATTGTAATAATATATCTCTCACAAGAACAAAACTGACAACAATACATTATATTATTATAGAGAAAAGCCGTTACAGCAAACATTCTCTTTATATTATATTATTTTATATTATAATAAATAAGTATATGCTTGAAATGTGTTTGCATTCAAATACATTTGTATTCCTGTGTATTCATTTATGTAGAAAAATATATAATTTGCTTGTAGTACTAATAATAATAATAATTACTATTATTATGTATTACTCTTAACTAACATCAACAAAAATTAATAAAAACTGTAACAAATAAATAGCTTAGCTTATAAGTCATAGTTTATGTTGTTTATGTTAAGTTTATAGTTAATGTTAGTTAATGCATTAAATAATGATGACGATGATGATCATTTTGGGTAACACTTTAATAAGGTTTATTTGTTAACATTAGTGTATGTATTAACTAACATGAACTAACCATGAGCAATACATTTGTTACAGTATTTGTTCATTTTGTTAATGTTAAGTTTTTTATCTTTGCTTGTTCATTAACTAATGTTAAAAAGATTTTAATTAGTTTTTTAAATTTTAAGTATTTTTAGATTTTAAGTATTAGCAAAAGTTGTATAAGTGCAGTTCATTATTAGTTCATGCTAACTAATGTAGTTAACTAATGTTAACTAATGAACCTTATTGTAAAGCGTTACCATTATTTTTTATTATTAGCTGGACTGGAGAAAAATGGGTCAAAAAGTGCACAGCATAATTGAGTCATAATTTTAGTAAAATATCATTATTATTATTATAAAACCGTTCCCATGATGCTTTAGAAAGCTAGAGTGCATAGCGGTACAAAGAAAGTTCTCAATGTTTGGTCACTACATACAGTAATTCCCATACTTTCACATGTTATTGGTGACACTTTACAATAAGGTATGTTTGTTAACATCAGTTCATGTATTAACTAACCGACTGGTGTTGTACATAGCAAAGAAAGAGAGAGGAATAGCTTTACTGTGGGGAAAGCTGATCCTGAAACCCGTCGCATGCGCCGTCATCCGCGCGCCGGCTCTGAACTCCACATCCCAGCGTGAGGCTGCGCTGGGGCACTCTGGGTAATCTATCTATGACAGCGCAGCTCTTTGCTATTCTGTTGTGGATTGCACGTTCTCATCCGATCGCCAAAGGTAGACGGAGTGTGTGTGCTGTACAATCATTTGAACTAATGGATGGGCCGTAACCACATCCATTTCCTGCCCGTAGAGGAAGTGCCGCTAATAAAGTGGCCATTCACTCTAATGTGGACAGGATGCAGTGTATTTCCCAGACACAAGTAATTAACATAAGACTAGGAACGGGACTGTGATGTGGATCCAGGACACGCAGTTACACTCTTCAAAATAAAGGGTCCAAACGTTGTTTTTTTAGAGCGGTGCTATAGAAGAATTTACGAAAATATGAACCTTTTTCCACTATAAATACGCTTTTGTGGAATGGAAAGATGTCATGGATGTTAAAAGTTCCTCATGGGAACCACAGATGGCAATATAAAAACCTTTATTTTCAAGAGTGAGGCATATTAAAAAAGGGTTGGTTGATTATGATTTCACTTTTCTAACTTTAGTTAGTGTGTAATGTTGCCATTTGATCATAAACAACATCTGCAAAGTTACAACGCTCAATGTTCAAAGCAAATGGAGATTTTCTTTTAGAGAAATAGCTTTTTAAAGACTACATCAAACAGGAACTACAATGAGCTTCTTCCTGGGTTGGTGACATCACTAACCCTAACATTTACATAAACCCCGCCCCCAGAAACACACAACAAAGGGGGCGGTGCTTCTCCCGGGAGACTAGCGGTAAATTAATCCCCTGTTTTAGCGCCATCTGCTGTTTTAGAAGAGGAAGTTGCTAAACTGCATTTGTGAGAAAATCGAGCCGAGAGATCTCATAAAAAGCCAAGGGTCTCACAATCATAAAAGAGAGATATGCTTTTGTATGCACTAGACTTGGTATTTGTTCAAAGGTTACATGCAATTTGTAGGATGGTTTGTATTTATTTGTGAAATATTATCTATTTATTTATATTTGTAAAACACAATACATATTTGTAACTCCACTGCATTTTCGCTGAAATTGACCTTTGTATTTAATATATATATATATATATATATATATATATATATATATATATATATATATATATATATATATATATATATATATATATATATATATATATATATATATATATACACACAAAATTGTATATACATTTATTTAAATTGAATGTGTTTATAATTTTTCCTTTGCAAAGCAGATCGAGTTTGTTTGCAAAATGCTGGATTTGTTTGTTTAATTATGGCACAATATTAACTCCATACAAACGCTTCTCCCGGAAGATGGAACCATTCATTCCCACTTTGTCGGGACAATCTGTTGTTTATGGATCACAACTTGTAAGTATGTTTTATTAAATGTAGTTGTGTTTTCTATTAACATAAGCTTTATGCTATGATAGCTATGCTAAAGAAGCCTCCGCCCGCCTGCTAACTAACATTACAGTATTGATGTAGTGTTTACTGTAAGTTTCTGTAAGACTG
>NC_136900.1:2569514-2604514 GCF_949152265.1 Phoxinus phoxinus | reverse complement strand
GCTCTTTGGAGACTTCACCACCTTGGAAACGCACCCATCAGAGCTGGGGTACACAACACAATCAGGCAGATTTACTGTGAGGCTTCAGGAGATTGTGGGCCACATGAGGGCCGGCCGTCCCAAACTCCCATTCTCGCAAAGGCCCTACTGGGCCACATTCAGCCACTCTTAATGAGAGAGGCCTAGATAGAGAGACAGGAGCAGAATGAGAGAACTAGACTGAAAGAATACTAGTGTGATTAAAACAGAGTTGAAATCCCCAATCCTATGTTTCTTTATTGGTCCAAAAAGTTGGCATTGGGACAAGCATTATTCCCGTTAACTCGTGCCCTCACAATGCCCTCAAATGCTGGGTTGTGGAGAGAAAGTGCGCAATTCAAGTTTGATTAGAGAAAAAGATAGGGATCAGAAACACGCTTCTGAATAGTTACAACAATAAAGGTGAAACAGAGAGGCACAAAAGAGGGAAAACCGAGATCTGATTCGGTGTATAACAGGACCACAGAAAACATATACTGTGTAAAAAAAGGAAGAATTTGATGTATTCCATGGTGAATATTTCCGGTTTTGTTTTCCTTGAGAGCACCGAACTGTACCAAAGACCTTCAAAGTATACTCAACATACAGTAAAGATTAAAAAAAAACATACAGAAAAGCAGAAAAAGGCATGGGATTGCAATATGAAAAAGTTGTGCTATTCATTACATAAGGTGGCAGGTGCAGTACGTAAGCCAAACGTGAGTCAAAGAGGAATAAACAAAAAGAGCCGGGGAAAAGAAAAAGAAAAAAGAGCTGGGGCTTTGTGATGGTTAGGGATCAGATATTAGCAGGAAGAGGGAAAAAATCGTACAAAAAAGGAGGGCTCTGAAACATTAATCAAACTCTTCACCTAGTGGGCAGCCATATGGCTGAACAGCATGCGTATCGCACAAACTTGCTGATCTCCAGTAACAGGGTGCAATTAATTCCGCTGGCTGCATCCAGCGCGGACTACCAGTTAAGAGCGCCGGGAGTACGGAGGAACGGGAAAAAGTGCTGCACCTCTTTTTTCTGCCCAAAAAGCAGAGGGTTCAAACGCTGAGTGATGAATGAGGAGGTGGTTAGGGCCCTCTCCCAACCGCTCTGGAGAAAGAGGGATGAGGGATCAGCTGGGAGGAGGATGTGGGGAGGGAAGACGCAGGGAAATAAAGTATATAGATTTGGAAAAAAAACTGCATTTCTGGAAGTGAGTTTCGGTTCCCAAAGTGCATCACTCTCACAATTATAGACTTCAGCACCACGGACAGGGACACACTAAAGACGACAGCGATTCTCTAACACAACAAGCAAACAATCCCCGAACACGTTATTACTCCACCTATACAGGACACCTGAACATGAACACTGTCAGGTTCTCTCATACGGTTCAAATTCCCCATGACAGCGAACGTAAGGTTATATTTGATGGTGCAGGAAAAGGCATGGAAATGTTCATAATTTTGACCAGGAAAATGTCAATCTCATGGGCTACTTACTTTTTGCCAGTACATTCCCATCCCATCCCAGAATAATGTGACCTGAACCCACCCAGTCCTTACAAATCCACACTTTATTACACAAACCAGTGCAGACCTACAGACAGAGTGATACTACGCAAACGCAAAAGTGTCCAGACGAGCAGTAGCAAGTCGAGTTGAGGTTTCACAAATGGACACAACAATGGTGCAGCAAACGCACTCGTGAGCTCGTATCAGTGACCAACAGGACACCGTACAGTATTGATGACTTCATTATAAAGTCCCCCTGTGGTGAAACTCCAGCTTTTAATGTTGTTTATGTGTCTATGTGGAGTTTTTAATACGATTTAAGACACATCATGTGTACGTTTTTTCTGCTTAAAACTGCAGTGAACCAAAGACAGTCTCAAAAACACAGTTTGAAATCGCTGGTGTTTCTGACGTCACAAACTACATTGTAACAATGATCAGATCAACGTGTGATCGTCAACCAGTGGATCTCTGAGCTGAGGGAGTGAGTGTGTAGAGTTACATTCAAGATATTTTAAGTAAATATGTCATTGTGGTGATCAAAGATGTGATAAAACTATTGACTACAGGACTAACACCAAAAACAGCAAGTCTTCACCATGCATGGCCACAGTACTATTTCTGGTCAAGATGACAAGCTGCATGGACTGTTGGGTAGTAAACCACCATAAAGTACGCACCAGTTCAGGCTTCAAACAAACACGCAACAAAGGGTGCACTGGGGGCACTTGAAATAACTCTTTTGAACAATAAAATGACAAACTGATGCACATCAAGTGCGTTTGGGAAAAGGTCTCTTTTTTTCCCCTTGTGGTGTAATCAGGTTGTGTAGCTGAAGCCTGTCCACTGCGGAGACTTCTTCTGTCACAAGGTTAGACTTTATAATCATTACTTACAAATTCCTCCCAAAACTGCTGGCTTTGTTTTCCTGCTAAATTAGAAGCTCTTTTACATGCCTAATGAACTTGAGAGGCCTACGCTCGTAACCTGGAATATTTTAGTTTTGTAAATGAGAGGGAGTTGCCTATTCCCCTGGCCCTCTCCTCCGCCTGGCCCATACCAATATCCGAAACGACTTTGGAGATGTTTCCTTCATTAGAATATACTCCTCCTCCCAAGACTCTTTTTGCATTTTGAGCTGTTGCTTTATGATCCTTGTGGGACGCCATTAATGAGAGGAACTCCACGTCTCTCAACTTACTGTGAGGACAGGTCTGCATTTCTCCACTTCTGCTGAAGTCCGGCAGGCTATAACAGAATAATGAGCTGCATTCATCACAGGCATGGCATCCACACACACGCATATGCAGAAATAAGACACACAACACCTTGTTGTCACACTTGTTCTCTCGGAAGGAGAACGTCAGTGTTTCTCTGCTCTGGGAAGCAGTTGCCTGCTCGCTGAAGTCTAAAACTGACATAAAACATGAAAGCAGCAGCAATTCTTATATTACAATTAAAATGTATGATATAAGTACGCACTGCAAGAATGATCTGAATTATAGTATGTCTCCTGATTAATTGAGAGGTCCTTACACACCGAGTCTGAAATTTGCGTCCGAAATTTTTGCATGCTAAAAAATAAACACAACCTCTCGTTACTCAAACTTTCGTCCGTCATAAAACAATTAGGACTTTCTGCGTTTTTCGCATCCGTAGCAAGCATTTTGAATGGTGTTTTGACAATTCAGAGCCACCAAATCACGAATACGCACACGAAAATTTCAGACTCAGTGTGCAAGGATCTTAAGGCATTATTCTCAAAGGGCTTCTCAGGTTGGTCAAAATTATGTCATTAAAGTCTCCCTGTGGTGAAAATTCAGCTTTTAAATGTTGTTTATGTCTATGTGTTGTTTTTAATATGGTTTAAGACAAACCATGTGTAAGTTCATAAGTCGACAGCATTGCTGAGTATTTTCTGCTTAAAACTGCAGAGAACCAAAGAAAGTCTCAAAAACACGGTTTAAAATCGCTGGTGTTTCTGACGTCACACACTACCTTGTAACCAATCAGATCAACGATCGATCAATAAACTGCTGTGAGTGAGTGGAGGCGGGGCTCATTTGCATATTCATAGAACCGTGTATACTAAATGAGGCAAGGGTATAGAGTTACATGGTTTTTTTTTTTTTTAAGTTTAAATGTGTCATTTTGGTGATCAAAGATGAGTTTTAAGGGAAAAAATGATTGACTACAGGGGGACTTTAACATAATCAAACCCTTTTCTGACAGGCTTCATCAACACTTTCACAATCAGAGAAAGGCCTTCAATATGTGCTGTAGTGGGTTGAGCGAAGACACAGGGAGTCATTACGTCTTTGCACTTGCCCGACCACTGCATTTCCCAGAAGCGTAGAGGAGATTGGTCAAGGTGATGGTGAAGTACGGTGGTCACACATGCTCCCTTTCTGGGTCAAGGTGCAGCAGCTTCCTTAGGTGGTCCAGTATCCCAAACTGCCAGAGATTGAGGGGAATGGCATTGTCCACTTGCCTTTAAAACGGGAACATGGGTTCGACCACTCCTCTCGGCGACAGTACATCTTCCCTGTCCAACTGGGCCTCTGAGGACAACACTGGGCACCAGGAGGAGAGGCCAATTCGGCAATTTATGGCTGCGCCTTATCACACGCTTCCAGAGGTCCATCTTTACGGCACCCCTCTTCTTTTACATCTGCTCCAGTCCCGGCTGCAGGGTGTAAACTGACGGGACCGGGTGGCACTGATGTGAGGGGAAGCTGTTGTTCAGTGACAGTGGACATTCATCGCCAGTGGAGAGAACAATTTATGATTTTCTGAGCTTGTGGAAAGCACATTGATTCATGCACATTCTTGAACCTGAATAGGCTTCCGCAACTTTTTCCGCAATTTTTGCCCCACAACTTCTGGCTACATTGGGAAGAGGATGTGAAGATAAAGGTTTGCTGATGGAATTGCCTACTCAATGAATCTTAAGGTGCAATAGTTGGTGGATATCAGCTCCCAATTTAAATAAGATGTCGTCCTAAGAGGAAATCCTAATTGGCTTCTTGAACACCAGGATTTATTTGTATTTATACTTAGGCTACGTTTACACGTGGATGGCTATTTTCATAAACGGACATTTCACCCCTCTCCGTTTTCAAAAATAACATTGTGCACATCTGTCAGTTTTCAGAAAAGAGTTTGTTTATACGAACCCGTGTATATATGCCGTCAAGACCATGCCAAACCTGTAGGTGGCAGTGTAACGAGAAGCTCAAGCCCATGATACCCAATCAGAAACCCGAAAATAGTCGCTTACTGTCACGTCGGCTGCATAAAACAAATTTTTTCTCAGTTTACATGGAAACAAAGTTTTCCAACATTTCCATTCTGGCCGGAGTTTTTAGAAACAATCGTTTTCAGAGGCGAATTCTCCGTTTGCTTGTAAACGAAGGGCACAAATGAAGGGAAATGTCCCCGTTTTTCAAAATAACCATGTACGTGTAACGATCTAAACACTGAGGACGTTTTCCACATCCTTGAGGTCTTTCGAATTCAACAAATGTCCACTTTTCTAGTACAAACAATTCAGGATATGCATGAAAGCATTCTCAATATAGGAAACTGAATAACGAATGTAGATATTAATATATAAATGACAGGTATAATAGACGATTGATAGGATGGTGTAATAGGCATTGATATCCATCATATCCCATGACCCCCAGTATCCCAAAAGCTCCTGACTCCAAACCCCCAACATCTTCCTCTATCAATCAAACCTCATCACTGCACTCTCTTCCTCTGAAGAGTTGGCCCGATCTTTCCTCAATGTTTTTTTTTTTCTTTCCCTCAGACGGGGGGAGAAGGGGAGCGGCCGGCAGCCATCATTAATCAATATGTTGGGCTTTATTTGTGATAATTCATCATGACACAATATTAATGGGCAGCTATGCCCTTCAGAGGTGAGGCTCATGCAAATGCGGAGGGGGAAGCAATTAACTTTCGAGCGACGCGCGGATGATTCTAAATGACAAGGATATGTCAATTACCGCAGCCAATAAAGAGAGACAGAGGCTGCGAGGGCAATCTATCCACTTTACGGCTTCTCCTCAGCCTCTTAAAGGTCTGTCTACACTAAGAGAGAGCAATCTTAAAACAGCATCTGGACAGGGCCTTGAATATGGCAGCTACTAAAAGACAACTTAATGATTTAAAACACTGTTTCCCAGGCTATTTCGGCTAGCCCTGCTGCCCTCGTGGCGTGCCCGTGTCATGCTAGCATAACTTATTTGATTGCAAATGTCTGGAAAGTATGCGGCTAACTGCTTTTTTTCCAACCCGGTTCACATTTCTCGTGGTCACTTTATTAGAAACTTTTTGTTTTATTGTAGGCTACATTAGGGCTGGGCGATAAAACGATAACGATAATTATCGCAATATAATTTTTCTCGATAAAACGATATCAAGAGTTCGATAAATGTTCGATAATGTTTTTGCGCCAAAAGCGGAACGAATCTCATTTGAACCGCGCGCGCCACACGGACCGTTTATCCGCTCGGCTCAAAGTCCAAACGGCAGCGCAGCGCGAGTTCACTAGAGCAGACGCGTTTACTCTGATCGCTCTCTGCCACGAGATCCAGTGAGAAGCGCTTGAATTCAGCGAGGAACACAAATGTCTCAGTGATTTAAACCAGTTTAAAGGCAGATGAAACAGCGCTGACGAACATGAGAAACACTGTGCGCAACAATACAGTCAGAAGCTTCTCCGTCTACACATTCCCATCATTTACCACGGATTTACTGTAACGTTAGCCTAGTAATATTAACTGCACCATGAAATCTGGGATATATATATTGAATTGTATAATAATATTAATGTAGACAATGTATTAAAGGACTAATGGAATATAATTAGTTTTTAATAATGTATTTAGGCTACTGGTTTTCATAAATACCATAGAAACCATAAAGTTAAATTTTATCTGTTGTTATGATCTAAATGCATGATGCTGGATGACCAATGGTTACTTTTAATAAAACTAAAGAATATTACATTTTACCAAATAAAAATAATGTTGTTACTTTTTTAACAGATGTTAGGCTACTGTTTTTGTTAATGAACATAAATTGTATATAGTTAAATCTGCATCCTAACTCAAGCTAATACTACTGAAATAAAGATATTTATTTTAAGGAAAAATGTCAAATGTTTGAATGTTCTACCTCGGATTTGTGAATGTTCACCTGTTTGGCAAGTGTTTGTCATGATATGTTCTGACAATAAAGAGTAGTTTAAAAACACAACGCTCTGGTTTCTACAGCTTTCACTTAGGAGTAAAAATCTGTCTTTAAACTTGAAATAAATAAAGATTTGACATTTATCGATAATTATCGATATCGACTGATATAAAAAAAAATATCGTGATATTTTTTTTTGGCCATATCGCCCAGCCCTAGGCTACATGTTAAAGTTGGGCATGTCTCAAATCACATACATTAAAACTTTTGCCTTGCAGAATGCACCATAAAAATCAGTGACCATTGACTTCTCACCAGCCCAAAATGTCAAAACCTGTCAAATGTCATGTCTCCAAGGGACAGTTTACACACCTTAATGTCGGTCACAACTTGTATTCTTTGGTTGTTTTTGGGACCCCAACATTCTTTACAATTTCTTCTATTGTGTTAGGTAGAAGAAATAAATGCATACAGGTTTAGAACAATCTGAGAGTGAGTAAATGACGATCGAATGTTCATAGAGAACTATCCCTGTAGACCACTGAAGACATATGGTGTGTTAACATCAAACTTGTTGATAAACTCATGTTAATTAATTGAGTCGTCAGTGTGCCAATGCTTGGATCAAGGCCTCTGCTAGTGCCTGAATTTGTGTTCATGATATACTGACTCACACATGGTGATCTAGGGAATAGTTTTTATTTTTGCTAATATGCTAATAATCGCTAAACACTGCATGTGACAAACCTGTCTTTAAAAACAGGAGCATTTTTAGCACTGAGGTTGATAAAACAGGTGCAAGACTTGGCAGCTGTGTTCACCTCCAGAGAGATGTGTGTGAATCGACCTATGTTAATCAAAACCACCTTTCTATGAACAATTAGTTCACTTCTCTGCACTACGCTAGCCTAGTGTATGAATATGTAATGCTTTAAAATGAGTCATTTTCAGCGTGCAGGACTCCAGCAGAGAATAAACACAAACTATCCATCACAGGCCATGAAAAAATTAATGAGAGCCAAGTAGACGCACGTCCATTGGCCGCGTAGCCCTTCAGAACCGGAGCCAAGGGGTGAGGACAAATTAGCCTGCTTTATATCAGGGTTGGTTTGGCTGGTTAGAGGCGAGGGTTCCCACCAGGTATACATCTATGTAAAGTAGAGGAGCATTCATTTACAAGTGTCAAGACTTGTAATGATAGGTTAGAAACGGTTTCACACTAGCCTGGGTGCCAGCCCGAACCCAGCCCACAACATTTTTTGTTCGGGAAGTTCGGTCTGGACTCGATCCGCTGAGGAGTAATTATGCTCGGATCCCAGAAGGCCGAGCCAATCAAATTGCCAGGGCGGGCTTTAATCGATGATGGACAGATGATCTGCGGTTACGTAATCACCACGTCATCAAAGAGCGGTTGGGCTGAACTGGTTTTCCACAAAGATGAAGATGACTGCAGCTGGAGAACTGAGATGCTTAGATTCCACTATCGCGTCTGTTATAAAAGAAATCGACAGCGCATTCATTTTAAAAGACGAACAGAGAACCGCAATCAAGGCATTTGTCGATCGGAAAGCTGTGTTTGCCGTCCTTCCTACGGGATTCGGCAGAAGTTTAATTTATCAGCTGGCTCCGATGGTCTCTAAGAAGACGGGACGCAATGAGAACCAATGGAAGGGATGCGCTCACGATCTCTGTTCTCTGAAGCCTCAGATGAACACGCTTCCGGGTCTCTTTCCTCGTCTTTACATTTTTTTAAATCAGTCGCGTTGCAACCGTGTTATAAAGTTGAGACAGGGCCGACAAATGCAAGAAGATTTATTTGCTTTATTGTCGAGATCTAATCCTAAACGGAGAACTTGTTCGTATATACACATACCTTTTGTATTGCTCTCAAAAATGCTATTCGTGCTTGTAAGTTCTCCGCGAATTCTTTAATTATTTTTGCACCAACGGCAAAGATCGTTTACTTCTTCTTCCAGCGTGCGTGCAGTTGAGCTCTGTGGACAACTATGCGTCGCTCAACATACGTCACTTGATCTGATTGGCTGTAGGTCTATCCAATTCAGTGCAGAGTTGTTGTTTTTCCTGGTTCGGCTCCTGGTTCCTGGCCTCATAATCAAAGCCCTATGGAGCCGTATCAGACTCACATTCTGCCTAGAATATGAGTACGACGAAGTCAGGCTAGTTTCACACGGAACTATTGTGAGAACGTATTCACGTCTGAAAGAGAAGCGGTCTTTCTAACAAAAATTCGACCAAACATGGAACACATTCCTCATGCATTCACACTGAGATTTCTTGTCAAATTGTCCGGACCATAGGCTTTCATAAGTGCACTCCCCTCTCATGGCTCTGTGTATGGCCATGTAATACAGACGGACCGCAGCAGACTCGGTCTCAGTCCACAGAGCGTAGCGGAGCCTGGCAGCGCTGTAATTTCCCCCCACTAAAAGCTCAACTGCCACCAGGGGACTTGTACAGAACATTACAGGTTAAGCCCTCATTTTGTCTCCAGGTTGCAGGAAGAAAAAAAAAGAGGGATCAGAGGAAGGAAGAAAAGAAACAAACTTTCCGTTTGCCCTGACCTGTAGCCGGCCGCATACCCATGGTGCACTGCACGGCCCAGAGGTGTCAAGAGTGTTTGGGTGTGTTTTCCTCCAAACGAAAGTGGTTATTGTGTCCAAGGTCTGCAGGGGACGAAAGGCTAATATTGTTTTATGTGAGAGTGAGTGGAAAGGGAAAGCCGGATTACGCTAGCAGGAGTTTAGGCCCCAGAGCTGAACGATATCAAAGACTATCAGAGAACTGCGGCAGTTTGCCACTGTAGAGGGAAAACGAAGAGGAAAATGAACAGTACTACGGTAACACCATGTGTCATGGATAGATGGCAAAACCATGGTACAACCTTCAGTGCGGTTGACTGACCGGATAGTTGTGATAGTACGTAATAGTTCTAGTCTTTTTTTTTTTTTTACAAAATGAGTACAGATACGTTTAACAGATTAGTCTTTCAGAAGCAATCTTGGCGCGTTTAATTGTACTTGTATAAAAATGTATATTGTGTTTTGTACTCGTGTCAAATTTATTCTAGTGTACTTGTAAGGTGTCCTTGAAAGGCTCCCATAAATAAAATGTATTATTATTATTATTTCTTTAGCTTATTATTCTTTGAACAACCTTTAAATATCATGTTTCAAATATCATCTGATACCAACAATGGATTATGGTGCGACTGTACTTTTTTAAAGAGGGAATAAAGTACTAAACAATTTAGTACTTCTACCTAAACTTATTTTATTTCAATTAGTTGTCAAGGCAACATTTATAAGTTTAAGTTTGACATCAAAAATATGTAGTTTTGATTGTATTGTTAAAAGATATTTAATAGTTTTGCAGTTGAATGAAAAATTATGTGCAGTTGTTTATAGGTTTACTGATTTTATATTCAATATAGGAGGTACATACTGTAGGAGGGACATTATACCTAATGTAGTGTGTGTGTGTGTGTGTGTGTGTGTGTGTGTGTGTGTGTGTGTGTGTGTGTGTGTGTATATATATATATATAGGTTAAAAATGTGAAATGGTATACAATATTGTTATAATCAATGATGAATATTTTTTTTATTAAATTACACTTAATTAACACATTTAAAAAAAAATGTAAATGATAGCAATAAAAAAAGAGAGAAAACCCCATTACTAGTTTCTCTAATTATCTTCTTTCCATCAAACAGAGCCGAGCACTTCTTAAATGAATCCTCCTCCTAATCCGGCTGATTCATGAGTCTGTGAAAATACAAGTTGCTTTAAATCTAGTTCTAGCCCGGCTACACGCCACTGTAATGATAGTGGGATTATCTTGTAAGATGGGTGATGTATTGAGCTTTTTACTCATTCCTGTGGCCCTATGTTTACAATCTGCTAAATATGTATGCGAGTGGCCAGAGCAAATGAAGCCGTAAAGCTCAGTCCCAGAGTATATTACAAACACAAGCGCTCATGCTGCTGGAGGATTGCTCTGCCAGCGGCCGAGGCTTACATTTCCACCGGCGTCTTCTCCATCAATCTCTGTCTCTTATCTCTGCTGTGCTGCAAACCACTGTTCTGAACAAGCACACGCGTTAATAGAGAGTCAAAATAATTCATTAATATAGTTAAAGGCCTCATTAATGATGCCTTTTTTATTACATTTTTAATCTTTTTGGCTCTGATGCTAATATTCATTATGTATATTATATACATGATATATATGCAGATAGATAGATAGATAGATAGATAGATAGATAGATAGATAGATAGATTCGCGGTTGAACAGCAGCTTTAGGATAAATGTCTTGATTCAGTGCTCTAGATCCATTCGACGTTGTATTTCTAATTAAATAAAGAGGACACGTCATTTAATTGAGTAATATGAACTTTTCATGGTAATTATTTGCCTAACTCTTTTAATTAATCCCATTGGCACCTAACAGATGAAGGGTTTAGCAGCAAGTTAATAAAGCAAGGTAAAAAGCAGTGAACTCTTTAACCTTCATCCACTGGCAGTCATTAGAAGAGGACGACAGCGCCGACTCTAGTGCGCCCGCGCCGCCGACTCTAGTGCGCCCGCGCCGACTCGACTCTAGTGCGCCCGCGCCGACGACTCTAGTGCGCCCGCGCCGACTCGACTCTAGTGCGCCCGCGCCGACTCGACTCTAGTGCGCCCGCGCCGACTCGACTCTAGTGCGCCCGCGCCGACTCGACTCGTGCGCCCGCGCCGACTCGACTCTAGTGCGCCCGCGCCGACTCGACTCTAGTGCGCCCGCGCCGACTCGACTCTAGTGCGCCCGCGCCGACTCGACTCTAGTGCGCCCGCGCCGACTCGACTCTAGTGCGCCCGCGCCGACTCGACTCTAGTGCGCCCGCGCCGACTCGACTATAGTGCGCCCGCGCCGCCGACTCTAGTGCGCCCGCGCCGACTCGACTCTAGTGCGCCCGCGCCGCCGACTCTAGTGCGCCCGCGCCGACTCGACTCTAGTGCGCCCGCGCCGACTCGACTCTAGTGCGCCCGCGCCGACTCGACTCTAGTGCGCCCGCGCCGACTCGACTCTAGTGCGCCCGCGCCGACTCGACTCTAGTGCGCCCGCGCCGACGACTCTAGTGCGCCCGCGCCGACTCGACTCGTGCGCCCGCGCCGACTCGACTCTAGTGCGCCCGCGCCGACTCGACTCTAGTGCGCCCGCGCCGACTCGACTCTAGTGCGCCCGCGCCGACTCGACTCTAGTGCGCCCGCGCCGACTCGACTCTAGTGCGCCCGCGCCGACTCGACTCTAGTGCGCCCGCGCCGACTCGACTCTAGTGCGCCCGCGCCGACTCGACTCTAGTGCGCCCGCGCCGACTCGACTCTAGTGCGCCCGCGCCGACTCGACTCTAGTGCGCCCGCGCCGACTCGACTCTAGTGCGCCCGCGCCGACTCGACTCTAGTGCGCCCGCGCCGACTCGACTCTAGTGCGCCCGCGCCGACTCGACTCTAGTGCGCCCGCGCCGACTCGACTCTAGTGCGCCCGCGCCGACTCGACTCTAGTGCGCCCGCGCCGACTCGACTCTAGTGCGCCCGCGCCGACTCGACTCTAGTGCGCCCGCGCCGACTCGACTCTAGTGCGCCCGCGCCGACTCGACTCTAGTGCGCCCGCGCCGACTCGACTCTAGTGCGCCCGCGCCGACTCGACTCTAGTGCGCCCGCGCCGACTCGACTCTAGTGCGCCCGCGCCGACTCGACTCTAGTGCGCCCGCGCCGACTCGACTCTAGTGCGCCCGCGCCGACTCGACTCTAGTGCGCCCGCGCCGCCGACTCTAGTGCGCCCGCGCCGCCGACTCTAGTGCGCCCGCGCCGACTCGACTCTAGTGCGCCCGCGCCGACTCGACTCTAGTGCGCCCGCGCCGACTCGACTCTAGTGCGCCCGCGCCGACTCGACTCTAGTGCGCAAGCGCCGACTCGACTCTAGTGCGCCCGCGCCGACTCGACTCTAGTGCGCCCGCGCCGACTCGACTCTAGTGCGCCCGCGCCGCCGACTCTAGTGCGCCCGCGCCGCCGACTCTAGTGCGCCCGCGCCGACTCGACTCTAGTGCGCCCGCGCCGACTCGACTCTAGTGCGCCCGCGCCGACTCGACTCGTGCGCCCGCGCCGACTCGACTCTAGTGCGCCCGCGCCGACTCGACTCTAGTGCACCCGCGCCGACTCTAGTGTTAATAATTTAAGTTTATTTTACACACTTTAAGCATTATCGTACCGCATATCGCATTATTTAAGGAGTTAGCGCATATCGCATTTTTCTTCAAAATCGCACAGCCCTAATTAACTAGTTGCTTATTATCATGCATATTACTAGGAAATTGACTGTACTCATAAAGCACATATTAATGCCTTATTCTGCAAGTCCATATTCTACATACCTTAATCTACTCAATACCTAAACTTAACAACTACCTTACTAATTATTAATAAGTTATTAAATAGTGAGAAATGGACCCTAAACTAAAGTGCTATAGACTTTGAAACTACACTTATAGTTAGTAGAATGTCTAAAGTGGACCATCAAAATAAAGTGTTACCAAAATAACTGTTTTCTGTGTGAATATATTGTAAAAAGTAATTTCAAATGATCAAAGCTGAATTTTCAGCATCATTACTGAAATAAATCACATTTTACTATATATTCACATAGAAAACATCTATTTTAAACTGCAATCATATTTCACAGTCTTTACTGTATTTTTGATCAAATAAAAGCAGCATTGGTGAGCAGAAGACATTAAAAATTCATAATTATTTCGAACTTTTGACTGCCAGTATACACTATATCTCATGTGTTCTCCTAACAGCACACGCACTGGCACACACAACAGGTTCAAGGAGCCCTTCTGGAAGGAGCCGAGTGCCCGTCCGGCCCCAGGGTGCCCAGCAATACTCCCGGTCAGCATTACAGACACGTCAGGTCCTCTTTACATCCGCCAGCCTTCACCCGTGATCAAGGCCAGCGTCCCGAACCCCGCACATCTACATGACACGGACGTTCACACACACGCTCGCAGGCTCTTCCTCCACACAAACCCGCTCTGAATCGAACGTCCAGAAAAAGCAGGCTTAGAGAAACATTAGAGCATGATCCTGTGTGGGTGATCCTCCTCTGGCCGGGGATTAGCCGGTGTTGTTCTGCACGGTCCACTTAAGCGAGGAGCATCAATTTGACCTCAATTATATTCTGTTCAATATCTGAGATCAGGAGGCGCACGTTACATCATCAAAGGTTAAACGAAAGACTAAAAGACTAAACTACAAGATCTCGCAAATAACTTGGAAACACAAAGTAAACATAATTAGCTTCAGTCTTTGTGCAGCGAATTCTGCTGAATACAAATACACTTTATTTTGGGTCCATCTGTTTACCCCATGTTGTTCTCGGTTTTAATCACTTCAAAGCCATGATATTTACTTTCCTTGTCTCTTCACCCAAAAAAACTGATTTATTTATTTTTTTCAAACAATGTTTTTTTTTTTCTGCGCCTCAAATATAGATTTATGGTTTATGGCAGTGTTTGAGAAGCTTTGTAGTTTTCCAAGCTTCTCATAGTTTTACTTAAACTAAAGTCAAGCAACACTTTTGAAAATCTAATTAGCAGCACTATAATTACATTGAAGCCTTTTATTAGATATCAGATATTTTTCCCCAATAAATGCAGTAAAAGTGAGTATCTCATTAACATTAAACTTTTAAATCGCGATGAAACTGAAGTCACAACAGATGTTTTACTTTTGTACTGTGATGTACATTATCGGAAAAAGAAAAACATTTTGGGCGGGGCTTATTTCCATCAATCGGTGTTGATTGGATGGAGTCAGATCTGAATGCGACCTCTGCTGCCAATCATAAGAAAGGGGCGGGGTTTAAGTACAGCATTTGTCACCAGAGAGAAGTCTGTCATCTCACCGGAAAATCGAGTTATGACACTTTAAAAATAAAAACTACGAAGTGAAAACCAAATGAAACATGCATGGATAGATCGTTCACAATAAAATCAATAATGCAAACAGAAAAAATAAAGAGTACATTTTCATTTCATGAAAACGACTTTAAAAGGGGGATGTTCAGGCTGATAACGAGTTGGGCAACAAAGACTGTACATCATTCATTTTCAATAATAGCTGGCAATTTCTAACATGAGTGACAGCAACCATTAATGAGTTCAACATTAAGTGATCAGCCAGCAGACACCGTTCATTATTCACTGCAGACGAGTAGGACCGCCTACTTTACAATTTAATCACAGTAGAAGTTCAATAAAAAAGCTTAAAGAGGACTTGTTATGCCCTTTCACAAACTCTTGATGTAGTTTTAGGCTCTACTAGAACATGTTTTCCTGCTTGAATGTTGATTATTCTCCTCATATTCTCCATTGTTGCGGTTCCTCTCTTCCCAGTCTGTCAGTAACGCTGTTCACTTCCTGTCTCTATGAAGCCCCTCCTTCTGAAAAGTACACTGTGCCCTGATTGGTCGGCTGGAGCAGTGTGTTGTGATTGGTCGAGCTCTTTGCGTGCGTTTGGGAAATGCCCCGCCCCTTACCATAACCGCCAGTTTAACACACTACTAACTAACTCAACCAGACCCCGCCCCTTTATTCTGCGAATGAATTATTATAATGAGGAATATTGTGACGTGTTCGTTCCCGGAAGAAACTCAAGACTACAATGGAGGCGTTTCAGGAGTTCAGAAACACTGACACTCATATAGAGAAGAACTGGAGCTTTCCAGAACGTTTTTACACTGAAACCGCAAGATTTACTCACTAACACTAGAAAACATCTTAATTTATAAAACTAGATCAAATTCATAGAGCTTAACAGCAACTACTAAGCAAAATAATTTGATATTTACAATGTAATTTACATGAACCGCCTGAGTGAAGTGATTCACTAAAACAAATGCTACAAATGAGAGAAAAAATTAGATTTAAAACCGTAGTGAAGTTAGTAGAATAATGACTTTAGTTAGTTACCCCCCAACTCTGTGGTTTCTTCAGTGCTACTGCTAAATAAAGAGCCCAACATGACAGGAGTGGACTGCATTTACTGAACAACGCCTGAAGACCATGAAGTCTAAACACGGTCAGTTATCTAATTACAGAGACCTGTCTATCCGCCACAATGTTAATTCGCTTTTTAGGCATTACAAGGTTGAGCTTTCCTCCCATCAACCCTCAGTGGAGAGGAGGGCCGGCCCTAATTGGTTCCAGAGCTCACCCTAACAACACAACGCTTCTTCAACCCACACGCAGCGTGTTAATTTTCATCTTGATTGTAAATACTGTTCCACGGAAACAATGAACACATGCTAACACGAAGCTAGGTCGGCAATTAACATGATTACAAAGTACCTCATTACCATTTTGACACAAGGAGAAAAAAAAAGTGTGGCTACTGGCTAATGCTCTTAAATGGGAAAAAATGTTTAAGTTATTCTGCTGGACATTAGACAGGCCTTGATCTGAGAACAATCCCTCCAGGGGCTCTATTAAACATCCCTCCCGAGGTCACGAATCAAAGATCAGCAGAATTTTATAGACAATCAAGAAAATTAAGCATGGACTCCACTCATAAGCACAACATTGTCAAGTACTCGATATGCTAACACTAGTTTCATCATTAGCCATCGATACGATCGATTTAAAGCAAAATCACTGTTTTAAAGGGTTAGTTCACCCAAAAATGAAAAAAGTCATCATTTACTCACCCTTCATTCATCTTCAAAGCACAAATGAAGATATTTGAATTCATATTTTTAGTTTTCTGTCCCTCCATTGACAGTCCACACAACTACCAATTTGTCGCATCAAAAAGTTCATAAAGAGATCGTAATTAAAAACTAATCCATATGAATTGAGAGGTTTAGTCCAAATTTTCTGAAGAGACTAAATCGCTTTATATGATGAAGAAATTGAATTTAGGCTTTTATTCACATATTAACATTGTTCAGTGACCATAAACAGGAGCTCTAGCTAGACTCACGAATGAACCTGATTGGTTCTTGCAGAAGCTCAAACGTGCCGCGTAACACAAGAATGAACCTGATTGAAAAATTTAAATATTAATATTTAAAAATGTTTAAAGTAAAATAACTAGCTTCCGGCCAAACGAATATGCGGATTCGACTTAAGTATAAAGCGCAACTCATGCGAGTAATGCGACGCACTGCTGATATTTACACTACTACGCCATGACGCACTAAAGCTACTTCTGACGTCACAAGTTGCGTTTTAGGCGTAAGTAGAGACTGCGTATGTTCATTTAGTCGGAAGCTAGAATTTTACTTTGTAACTTGTTAAATCTGAATAATTTTAACAGAAACTCCTCATTTTGCTTCAGAAGGCATTTATTAACCGCCGGAGCCGTTTGGAGTTCGTTTATGATGGATAGTTGCACATTTTTTAGCTTCAATCTGTTGGTTGCAATATGAAGTTTTAAAGGGGTCATGACATGGTTTTTTTAATTTTATTATTATGTTCCCTTAGGTGCAATTATAGTATTACTATAACGTTTAAAATGTAGTGATTTATGACCTTTTCCCTGTTTCTCATCCTCTGATTCACACAGTCTGTTTTGGGGGTGTTTCCCCTTTAAGAGTTCAGTGTTAACGCCCACTGTTATGATTGGCTAACGTCAGTGCCTATGCATCAATTATTAACGCCCCCAGCCAGAACATTTGCGGATCAGCGTATTTAAAAAGTAGTTTAAAGTTTTAAATACATTACTTACAGTTTGCGTCGTCGTTGTTGAGCCCAGAATAGTCGGCACGGACTTATCTTTGAGCAACAGTTTTCTGGCAAAGCCAGCATCATTTTGGGATTTGTTCTCAAAACAGTCATCCTTCAAATGTACAGAACAAACGCTTAAACTAACACTGCCGTGACTGAGACGTCCGCAAAAAATAAAGTGCATCCATTTTCCCCTGACGACTGGATCTTTCGCAGCGTATTCAAAGATGTTGTTTGTCCACAGCCAGGAACAGCACATCTGCGGCATCGTAATCTCCCTGTACACAGACCCACTCGCTGTCCGGCGACTGAACACTTGTGAGGCGCGCAGCGCGCGGGCGCGACAATGATACGAAGTGAGCGTAGTTGTCTTGCGCTTAAAGCGTAGTTGTCTTGTTCTGGAGGCGGTCATATGCAAACGCTGGTACGTCACTTCGCACCGTGACGTCACTTCTTACCATGGATCCAGAACGAGCTGTATTTAGAGCTTGATTAAATAAATGATTCGTTTATAATGGGGAGGACGTCTTAAGCTATGAAACTTGCAGGACGTTTTAATGGTACAAAGACCTCTTATATACCAAAAGATCAAGGCAAATTTGGTTTCTCATGTCATGACCCCTTTAAATGAATAAATTAATTTTTCACATAAACTAAAATTCGCTTCAGAACAGAATCTCTTCGGGATCGCCTGATGAATGAATGAAAAGCTCAGTGAACAGGATTGTCCGGCCCAGCAGGGCTGTTTTCTGTGCTCTAGTGCACATCTGCTGTTTAACTGTTGTGTCTTTACTGCGGGCCATCGCACACTATAAACACACACACGCTCAACCCCATAAACACCACCAATGTGTTTCTTACTGTAAAACACACTCATAATATAAACACTCACCCTTCCTTAAATGTCCACGGTTGTATCTAAACTCACTGGCGGACGAACAAACACAAGCTTATTATCATAGAGACATTTGGATGTGAAAGTACAGGACTGAGTTCAGTTATTTCCTCCACAATCAGAGGTGAAGAGCCGAGCCGGTGGCCCTGAACACAGT
Organism: Phoxinus phoxinus; assembly: GCF_949152265.1. Taxonomy (NCBI): domain Eukaryota; kingdom Metazoa; phylum Chordata; class Actinopteri; order Cypriniformes; family Leuciscidae; genus Phoxinus; species Phoxinus phoxinus. The sequence continues at coordinate 2,585,949 of NC_136900.1, read as the reverse complement.
GGCCCTCGCTGCCCCGACCTCAGCACTCGCTCCCACCTTCAGGCGGCGCTCGGATGACCCTCAGCGGAGAACGGGGATCGGGGAGCGGAGATGGATGGGTTCCCGGCCACGGGGTTAAAGCAGACGAGTGTGTGTGTGTGTGTGTGTGTGTGTGTGTGTGTGTGTGTGTGTGTGTGTGTGTGCTGATTCAGCGTGACTCCACGCTTTCGCTGCTCTGATTACTGAGAATGGAAAGATGAAGGCATTTACGCTGTGATTAGTAAGCTTGTTCACACGAACGGAGAGATCTGCAGAGCAACCCTCTATAAATAAACCATTGTTTCTCTCAGGACAATCAGCAATGTTTCAGCGCAGGAAATGACATCAGCAGACAGAGCTGCGCTTCACAAGGGGACGATGTCACAACACTTGCAGAAACAGTCAATTAAAAAAAATGAAAAAAAATAAAGGACTACAAAATGGCATTGACTATTATAAATTAATAGCAATAAATAGCATTTGCAAGTGAATTCTAGATTTACAAACATTTATATAAAGTATTATATTTAATGCTCTGATGTCTCTCTATTTAAATGATGGACTGAGTTACAGCAAGAGATTAAAAAACTAAATGAAATCCCTCCGAAAGGGGATAGTTCACCCAAAAATGATAAAAAATAATAACTAGCTTCCGGCCAAGTTGCGCTTTAGGCGTAAGTGTAATCCGTATGTTATTTTGGCCGGAAGCTAGTTATTTTACTTTATAAAGTTTTAAATATGGATATATTTCTTACACAAACGCATTTCTTCACTTCAGAAGGCCTTTATTAACCCCCAGAACCTGTGGAGCACTTTTATCATGGACGGATGCACTTTTATCATGGATAGATGCACTTTTATCATGGACGGTGGCACTTTTATCATGGATGGATGCACTTTTATCATGGATAGATGCACGTTTATCATGGATAGATGCACTTTTATGAAGGATAGATGCACTTTTATCATGGATGGATGCACTTTATCATGGATGGATGCACTTTTATGATGGATAGATTCACTTTTATGATGGATAGATGCACTTTTATCATGGATGGATGTACTTTTATCATGGATGGATGCACTTTTATCATGGATGGATGCACTTTTATGATGGATAGATTCACTTTTATGATGGATAGATGCACTTTTATCATGGATGGATGTACTTTTATCATGGATGGATGCACTTTTATGATGGATAGATGCACTTTTATGATGGATGGATGCACTTTTATGATGGATAGATGCACTTTTATTATGGATAGATGCACTTTTATGATGGATAGATGCACTTTTATGATGGATAGATGCACTTTTATCATGGATGGATGCACTTTTATCATGGATGGATGCACTTTTATGATGGATAGATTCACTTTTATGATGGATAGATGCACTTTTATCATGGATGGATGTACTTTTATCATGGATGGATGCACTTTTATCATGGATGGATGCACTTTTATGATGGATAGATTCACTTTTATGATGGATAGATGCACTTTTATCATGGATGGATGTACTTTTATCATGGATGGATGCACTTTTATCATGGATGGATGCACTTTTATGATGGATAGATGCACTTTTATGATGGATGGATGCACTTTTATCATGGACAGATGGACACTTTTATGATGGATAGATGCACTTTTATTATGGATAGATGCACTTTTATGATGGATAGATGCACTTTTATGATGGATAGATGCACTTTTATCATGGATGGATGCACTTTTATCATGGATGGATGCACTTTTATGATGGATAGATTCACTTTTATGATGGATAGATGCACTTTTATCATGGATGGATGTACTTTTATCATGGATGGATGCACTTTTATGATGGATAGATGCACTTTTATGATGGATGGATGCACTTTTATGATGGATGGATGCACTTTTATAATGGATAGATGCACTTTTATCATGGATGGATGCACTTTTATCATGGATTGATGCACTTTTATCATGGATAGATGCACTTTTATGATGAATGGATGCACTTTTATAATGGATAGATGCACTTTTATCATGGATAGATGCACTTTTATGATGGATTGATGCACTTTTATCATGGATAGATGCACTTTTATGATGAATGGATGCACTTTTATGATGGACTTTGAATGTCATAAAAAGAATGTCATATACACCTAGTATGACTTGAGGGTGAATAAATGATGTGCTAATATTAATTTTTAGGTGGACTATCCCTTTAACATGTTTACAGATTTATCTAAAAATGCCAAATTTTGATCCTTTAGCGCTGTAGCATTTCTGACCCGTGCCTGAAGACTCACTCGAGGGGTTATTGACAGCCTAATTGTGCAGCATGTGATGTACGGCAGGATTTGACTCTGGATTTTCAACAGTAGTTTTCTTCACTGAAGCTCCAGAAGCCTGTGTGGCGTTCCAGGTGACCTGGGAAGTACATGCCATGACCCTTCATTCTGTAGATCCCAAAACATACATCTTTATCAAAATAACCCCGCCGTAAGAGCGTGGGAAGACACAGCGAGTACATTCATCATTTTAACGATTAATTTCCTTGTCCTGTCCTTCCCCGGATCTATTAATATCATTCCTGAGGTGTAAGTATGCATTTCCCGTCGATGAGATTTATTCCGATATCATGCCTTCCATTACTCATCCGCAGCACCTGCGATTTAGGAGTCAAATCAAATCCAATATTTTTTAATCAGAATATGAAAATCTTAACTTGATCAAGCCATCTTCTGGTATTACTTTCCTCGTTTCTCACAGGGAGAAGTCGTGAGGGCTCGTATTTGGAGAATTAATTTCAGATGTTTTTGCAGTAATTGTTAGAGAATGAAAAATTAAAACTCCCAGCAAGGTGTCGGTAAACATTAATCAGATCGTCAGGCTTTTTTCTGCGCCAGGTAATTTGCCTTAATATTTAAATGTTCTTTAATAACTCTGATTATTAAAGGATAGTGCCGATTTCTCCGCTGGCGTATTGTGGAGTGCTTGTAAAATGCCTCTACATTTATTAAAACACGCCGACAGATTTGAAGCTGTCGCGCCTGAGGACTTATCTGCCGTCGAGAGGAGGGCTTTGTTCAATCAGATATCGCCACTGCTTTAAAACACTTTAGATTCCCCTGTAATCCATTGGCATCCTGTAATTAATCAACTAATTCCAAGTCTCAGGATGGCTGTAATTACGGCACCTCGTAATAGCTTATTCTTTCTGCTCCAGCACCTACATTTCATTTGTTTATTTTCTCACACTCATAAATCTGGGGGAGTGTCAAGAGCGCCACAATATTAGTGCAATAATCAAAGTTAATTATCAGAGGCCCTCGCCCCCCCCTCCTCCTGCTAATAATGGAGACTATCAGAGAGATCGGCTGCGAGCGCAGAGCCACGGGCAAATCCCTGCCACGCCACATCAAGACCACAGGAATATTCATTAACAATTACACCGTAAAAGAGAGAGAGTTGAAAGCTAGAGGATATTTAAAGTTTGTCTTCTATAAGAACAGCATTTTTTTAACCTAAATTAACGATGTTTACCAGAAGGTTTAGATATAAAGCTCAAAGTGTGCTTCACTTTTTACTAAGGCTGTCGATTTAACGCATTCATTTAATTAGTTGTAGGGGGAAAATTACGTGTTAAAATTATGAATGCATTTAGCGCACCCATCCAAGACCTACGTAGCTTACATCTCATATAGTTGACTGGTGAGGAACATGAAGCAGAGCAAAAGCTCATGTGTGATGAAGCCTGTATAATGCAGTTATAATGCCTCTAAAATTCAAGATATCAGAGCAAAAATGCCCCTGTATGAGTTTTTGGCTCATATTTATATCATATAGTTAAGCAATATCACACGACGAGGGCTGCTTTTGTTCTGAATAGCACGAGTGCAAGTGTGATATTGATTTACAACAGTTCAATGAATAAGAAGTTAATATTGTGTTATATTTTAGAAACTATATTGTCTGTTTTTGCTAAATTTTGCTAACGAAAACATTACAGATAAAGCCAGAGCACCAGTGTTGCGTGTCTTCGAGAAACACAGAGGTGTTTCGTTTCTGAATGAATCCACGTTTTGAGCGAATCAATCGGGTGAACCAATGATTCAACGACTCATTCATAAAGGGAGTCATTTACTTCATTCCTGAACGAATCAGCCGTTTGAACGAATCGACTGAATGAATCAGTGAATCAATTAATCAATGAATGACTCAAAGTCTACTCATTAAGACATTTACCACAACTTGCTGGCAGTTTTAGTTTCTTATTTAGAGTATTATTTCATTTCTTTTTTAATTATATTTCCATATTAATATAAAAATCACGTTGAAAAGTACAGACCTAGCGTTTACAAAGCGAACATGCAAAGATTTAGTCAAACGGCATTTACAACAAAAAACAAATTAAATAAAAGGTAAAACAACGATGTTGATTTTGAAGTTGGAGGAGAAAATGAGGAGGAGTTTTTCACCCCATCTTAGATTTATAAACCGGAACACGCGTGACCTTTCAACCTTATTACGTAATGTGTGGCGCATCACAGCGATTGCAAGATGAGCATTAGTGGTTAAAAGTTTATAAATGTTTATTTTGTTATAAAATGGCGGCTGGTTTGTCTAGATGAGACTCTTATTCCTCGGCTGGATCGTGTCGAGACTTTGAAGCTGAAACTCACATCTGGACCTTCGACCCGCTGGACCGTTGAAGTCACTTTATGGAGAAAAACCCTCGAACGTTTTCCTCAAAAACCTTCATTTCTGTTCCACTGAAGAAAGAAAGACATGAACATCTTGGATGACGTGGAGGCCGGGGAGTAAATAATCAGGAAATGTTCATTCTGAAGTGAACTAACCCAGTAACAACAGTGCACTAATGTTACTAAACTTGTTCAGCAAAATGTTCTGCAAAGTGTTGCTCCACCACGCCAGTAGTTGGCGCTAATGTCTGCATGAAATTAGCATAGTGCTAAAAATTTAATTAGCATAGTGCTAAATCTGGTGCAGCCATCTTTTTAATGTAACTGCACATTGTCCTGATATAACTAAACTAAACTAAACACTTGGTTATGAACTGCGGTTTTAAAACCGAAACGCATGTAATCCAAGGCAAGAATGAACTCCCAGAATGCTCTGCGACAAACTGGGTGAAAAATAACATATTTCCCACAATAACAATACTCTGATAAAGTACAAATCCTGGAAAAATACAGTAACACAGTAAACTGGTTAGTGTCCACCACCGACAAGCAGCACTATTTGAAGGAGTCGCTGCCTATGAAGAACAATTCAGATCAGATCACATATTTCATATCACACAAAGTACCAGTAAGTATCATAATCATACACAGATCTCAGTTAGGACGCATTAGAAGGCCACTGACTGTGTAGAAACGGCACTAATGACTCAAATCTCCACCTAATCATGTGACTCAGGAGAAGCCAGAGATGCCAGCCACACAAAACGTGATTTATGAAATGTAAAGGTCACACGGGATGACGTCGCACTGCAGTAGTCAGAGTGTGTGTGTGTGTGTGTGTGTCGTGTTTTTACTCACCCATTCCTCCGTGATCAGTCTTGCTGCTTTACTGGCACGACTTTGGTTTCGGCACGCTAAGATCACATGGGCGCCGTGAAGAGCGAAAGATCGGGCGGTCTCGAAACCTGCAGATAGGGCGTGGGTGGGTGGAAAAGGGATTGTGGGAGAAGAGAAATGACACGATTGAGATAAGTCACTTGACTGATAACTTGCTGTTATTTGCGGCGGATGAGCCCGAGCCGAGGGTGGACGGGAATCCCATATCTCGGATTCATTCTCCATCAGACAGAAAGCCAAAGGCTCTTTTTTAAGATACTCAATCAAGACCCTTTTTAAGTGATGAAAATGATTAAGTCAAAGCAGAGAAACTCCAATAGCTCGGGTGATGATAATGAAATGAAACCGGACCCAGGACAAGACCTTGAGGCACCTCAATGGCAGAATGTCATCGCAAGCACATTTACACTGCAAAACATAATCTGTATTTTTCCAGTATCTAAATATCTTTTAAAAAAGATTCATTACTTGCAAATAAAATTGTGAAACAATGACTTATTATCAGAAAATTTATTTTTTAATTAAGTTTCTAAACAATTAAGTTTAGTTTTCTCACTTTATCAGCAAGTCATTCTTTTGTTTTATGCATAAGCCTCACCAATTTTTTATTTACGTTTTAAGCGAGAAACAATAAGGTTAAGAAAACAAACCTTAATCTAAAGATGCATATCTCTTTGAAATATCTTGAGCAATTTTGGTTCTCAAGTATAATAATGAATATTTTTGCTTGTACTTGTATACTGATTAAGAAAGCATATTTTTTTGCAAGAATAAATGAGTAAATGGAGATGTAAAATCCACAAAGAGTATTTCTTTGTGCCAAACCCATGATCCTAACGCACTTCAAAGCTGGAGTGATAAGAGGCTCTATCACAGAGCGTCACACACACTTTAGCCTCATTTAGAAATTACTCCTCATATCAGTTTCTCAAATTAATTTTCAAAAATCGCCACTCTAAGTGGGTCAGTCAAACCCAAAAGGTAGAAACAATGATCTAAATATACTCCGCATGGGAAGGCAGAACACAAAACATTTGCTTGACTGAGAAGGGTTATATTTAGGGGGGACTTGGGGTATTGTTTTGGCTGGTTTTGCTGACCTGCCGTTTTGCATTGTGCCTTTGATTACACCAAGTGTGTTTAAAGTTTCTCTTAAGCTGGCATCAGCACTTTATTAGCCGGAGTGGGCACCAGTCATAACGGTACATGCGTCTCAGAATAGATACTGCGAGAAAAAGCCTCAAGTTCACAACAATGGCTCAGGTTTGCAAGTCCGACATTAATAATCAAGTTAAAGAAGGAATATCAGATGGGGCGAGCGGTGTGTTTTGCCATCACACGAAGGACACGAAGGTCAATCCTCTAAAGCTGCACTGTCCCACAACACCGGTGTGAAGGAAACTGCTGTCCCGGCGCAGGACATTTGAGCTCGGTGGCTTATTTTAACCCATAATCCTCTCTGTTGCCACATTTGCTCATTAAATCCTGGGTTTAATTACAGCAAAGGGGCTGAAAACACACACAGATTTGCTCTCTTTTGTTGTAATCTCCTATTACTGTAAAACTGACTCGAAGACAGAGCTAAATTGGCCTCTGTGGTTTTCCCTGGACGCTCGCCGGTGTGTGTGAGTGTGTGTTCAGCCAGCAGGTGGACTGAGCGTGCTGGTTTACTGGCTGGCCTGCCTGCTCTCTCTCTGACTGTGAAATAACCCTTGGCCATTCGGCTTGTAAAACATATTACACTGTCATGGCTCAGAAACGACCTGACAGGCCAACACGGCTCAGACAGAGAGCATGACTCCGGCGCGCGCTGAGCCACTCCGGCGCTGGGAATCATGGGTACCGGTGCACTTGAGGAAGCTTGACAGCTGTCACTGACTGTGAGTGGCACTTGCACGCATGTCCGAGTTTTTTACTTCACTTTTCCCACTGAAGTTCACTGCCCCGTTCCCTCCAAAGGACTGATCCGACCAGCACCTCCAATGCTTAGCTTACTCGTTTTATAGACAAGGAGGATGGCGAACCTCACAGAACCTGCATATTGTTTTACTTCAATTTTGCCCCTAAATCATAAGAAACAATATTTTTGCATAAAAAAACAACGCCTATTTTAAGACCATTATTACACTGTAAAAAAACAGCTTTCCTTAAATTTTTAAGTACAATCAACTTGGATGTTGAAAGTCATTTAACTGACTTTAAAAAAAATTGTTGAATCTTGAATGAGTTAAAACAATGTAAATATACGTTGTCATAGCTTATTGATCATATCATTTTTTTACAGTGTAGCACCAGATTTTTCCATTGTGACATTATTTATGACATTAACAAACTAATAAACAAAACATATTGATGTAATAAAGAAACATTTTACATTAATGTGATATAATGCATTCCAATGAATATTACTATAGGTATGATACGATATTTATTTCTTTAGAGTGACTCCAGCATATTCGCTTTAAGTTACTGTGAGTCAGCTTGTCTTGTTAAATTTGATTTGTATGCATTTAAATAAATACATTTGAACATTTTATGTAATAAAGGTATTTTTTGTTAAATTGTAAATAAAAAATTAAAAAAATATATTTAAAAAAAATTGTAAATAATCAATTTACAATTTTAAATAAATAATAAATTAAAAAGTTAAGTAATAACAGTGATAACATGTACAATGCCTTTAATTGATGCTTTTACTGGTGTATTTATGTAAAATCATACAAATCAAGTGCAACAGCAACGGAAAGAAAATGTTACTCTTAATAAATCATAAGCTCTAAAAAAAATTCTGTATTACAGTAAATATTACTAATGACAATATAACAATAATTATCTAAAAAAAAAACATTTAAAAGTAGAAAAATAAGGAAGCTTTACAGTAATTTGGGGGGGAAATGTGCTCAAACATTGCTACTAAAAATAGGCTTTATTTTCTTCACAGAAAATTTCATTTTATTTTTTTATTAAGCAGAATGTGACCTGGAATGAGAGTGGGATCAGAAACGCACTTCATTCGAGTTTCCCAACACACACACACACACACACACACACACACACACACACACACACACACACACACACGTAAAAACCCTCTCCTGGTAGTCTGGCCTTCCTCTTCTATGCAAACGAAGCGGGTTTGACAGTGTGTTTCTGAGCCACAGACAGTCGGGGCGATAGCGCAGATTAAAATGAACTTTAATTAGATTATGTTTTAATCTGATTTTCATTAAAAGGTAACTAGGAGGCCTAATTGTGAGGAGAGAGCTAAGGAGTATTACCCATTAAAACTCAAAATTGGAGTAGGATAAGACCTCCTCTCTGACAAACCAAGCATGGAATTCAATTTTATGACACCTTATTAGGAGTAATGGAGAACGCGTGTGTGTGTGTGTGTGTGTGTGTGTGTGTGTGTGTGTGTGTGTGTGTGTGTGTGTGTGTGTGTGTGTGTGTGTGTCTGCACAAGGCCTTCCTTCCCAGGAAACACACACCTAAATACAAACAAGAGACGCTTCCCCTAAAACACACATTCACCAGTAAACCCATAGCGTGACACTCGAGCGGTGCGCTTTCATCGTCGTATTAATGAAAAGTCTGGCATTAGCGCTGATCAAGAGAGCGACTCACAGTCACCTTGTGGAAATCGGGGCGGTTGTTCGGCTTGAAGTGTGAATTAATCAACGCTGTTGTTTTTTGTAATGGAGAACAAATTAGAACATGTTTAACGACAACAGCGACCCGCCATGTATTATTTATGGAAAATAAGAGGGGCTTGACATTAATTTGGACATAATGACTCCGCTTGTTCGTCACAGAGGCGGCGACGCGCACGAGTCCCGCTGGATTAGCACCACACTTCTGTGAAAACAAGGAAAGATGGACGTTTTAAGATCATCTCTTAAAGGAATACTCCGACTTTTTGGGACTTTAGCCTATTCACCTTATCCCCCAGAGTTAGATAAGTCCATACATACCTTTTTCATCTCCGTGCGTGCTATAAGTCTGTCTGACGCACCCACCGCTAGCCTAGCTTAGCACAAAGACTGGATGTGAATGGTTGCAGCTAGCATACTAATCCAAATAAGTGACAAAATAACGCAAACATTTTCCTATTTACATGTTGTGATTTGTATAGTCACAGAGTGTACAAAAAACAACGTCACATGAGACACAGACATATTTTAACCGTATAAATACTGGGAACTATATTCTCTGAATATAGGGCGGAGGGATAACCGCAGCACCTGAGACGCACCGTTGTTTCTTCTGTCAACAAAACCAGCGTGACGTCTCAGGTGCTGCGGTTATCACTCCGCCCAAGTAGCAGTGCTTCGCCTTCAGAGAATATAGTTCCCAGTATTTATACGGTTAAAATATGTCTGTGTCTCATGTGACTTTGTTTTTTGTACACTCTGTGACTATACAAATCACAACATGTAAATAGGAAAATGTTTGCGTTATTTTGTCACTTATTTGGATTAGTATGCTAGCTGCAACCATTCACATCCAGTCTTTGTGCTAAGCTAGGCTAGCGGTGGGTGCGTCAAACAGACTTATAGCACGCACGGAGATGAAAAAGGTATGGACTTATCTAACTCTGGGGAATAAGTTGAATAGGATAAAGTCCCAAAAAGTCGGAGTGTTCCTTTAAAGCGCTGGTTGATTATTTCACTTTTCTAGATGTAGTGAGTGTGTAATGTTCTGTTTGATCATAAACAACATCTGCAAAGTTACAACACTCAAAGTTCAGAGCAAAGGGAGATATAAAGAAATCGCTTTTTAAAGACTACAACAAACGGCTGATAGGAACTACACAACATTCCTCCCGGGTTAGTGACATCACCAACCCTATAATTTACATAGGCCCCGCCCCCGGAACACAATTTATAGATTATCAAGACAGAATATGCTAATCAATGACTAGAAGATAACTACACATAATCTACATAAATTCATCAACTAACCATTCAGAAATGTCCTGTTGCTTCTACATGTGTGTGTGTGTGTTAAAAAGACATGAGCTTTTGAAGCTCCGCCCCCTGTGCCGGGAGCAGCAGCTCATTTGCATTTAAAGGGACAGACACAAAACTGTGTGTTTTTCCTCACCCTCAAAGAGTGACTTTAACATGCGATATAAAAAATAAAAATAAAGCTAAAACTCACACACACACACTGGGGAGATCAAAGACTTATTTTACATCTTGTGAAAGGGGCATTATACCCCCCCCCCCCCTATAGGTTATAGGTTATTTAAATGACCACTACTGAGTTTTAGTGCCGTTTGCTCAGGCACTGTTCACGCGTGTTCCCCTGACCTCATAAGTGTCGGCTTCGGTGTGTAAGGCAGTGTGTGGACGCTGTGGAGACGGGATGTTCACGCGTGTTCCCCTGACCTCATAAGTGTCGGCTTCGGTGTGTAAGGCAGTGTGTGGACGCTTTGGAGACGGGATGTTCACGCGTGTTCCCCTGACCTCATAAGTGTCGGCTTCGGTGTGTAAGGCAGTGTGTGGACGCTGTGGAGACGGGATGTTCACGCGTGTTCCCCTGACCTCATAAGTGTCGGCTTCGGTGTGTAAGGCAGTGTGTGGACGCTGTGGAGACGGGATGTTCACGCGTGTTCCCCTGACCTCATAAGTGTCGGCTTCGGTGTGTAAGGCAGTGTGTGGACGCTGTGGAGACGGGATGTTCACGCGTGTTCCCCTGACCTCATAAGTGTCGGCTTCGGTGTGTAAGGCAGTGTGTGGACGCTGTGGAGACGGGATGTTCACGCGTGTTCCCCTGACCTCATAAGTGTCGGCTTCGGTGTGTAAGGCAGTGTGTGGACGCTGTGGAGACGGGATGTTCACGCGTGTTCCCCTGACCTCATAAGTGTCGGCTTCGGTGTGTAAGGCAGTGTGTGGACGCTGTGGAGACGGGATGTTCACGCGTGTTCCCCTGACCTCATAAGTGTCGGGCTTCGGTGTGTAAGGCAGTGTGTGGACGCTTTGGAGACGGGATGTTCACGCGTGTTCCCCTGACCTCATAAGTGTCGGCTTCGGTGTGTAAGGCAGTGTGTGGACGCTGTGGAGACGGGATGTTCACGCGTGTTCCCCTGACCTCATAAGTGTCGGCTTCGGTGTGTAAGGCAGTGTGTGGACGCTGTGGAGACGGGATGTTCACGCGTGTTCCCCTGACCTCATAAGTGTCGGCTTCGGTGTGTAAGGCAGTGTGTGGACGCTGTGGAGACGGGATGTTCCTGCGTGTTCCCCTGACCTCATAAGTGTCGGCTTCGGTGTGTAAGGCAGTGTGTGGACGCTGTGGAGACGGGATGTTCACGCGTGTTCCCCTGACCTCATAAGTGTCGGCTTCGGTGTGTAAGGCAGTGTGTGGACGCTTTGGAGACGGGATGTTCACGCGTGTTCCCCTGACCTCATAAGTGTCGGCTTCGGTGTGTAAGGCAGTGTGTGGACGCTGTGGAGACGGGATGTTCCTGCGTGTTCCCCTGACCTCATAAGTGTCGGCTTCGGTGTGTAAGGCAGTGTGTGGACGCTGTGGAGACGGGATGTTCACGCGTGTTCCCCTGACCTCATAAGTGTCGGCTTCGGTGTGTAAGGCAGTGTGTGGACGCTGTGGAGACGGGATGTTCACGCGTGTTCCCCTGACCTCATAAGTGTCGGCTTCGGTGTGTAAGGCAGTGTGTGGACGCTGTGGAGACGGGATGTTCACGCGTGTTCCCCTGACCTCATAAGTGTCGGCTTCGGTGTGTAAGGCAGTGTGTGGACGCTGTGGAGACGGGATGTTCACGCGTGTTCCCCTGACCTCATAAGTGTCGGCTTCGGTGTGTAAGGCAGTGTGTGGACGCTGTGGAGACGGGATGTTCACGCGTGTTCCCCTGACCTCATAAGTGTCGGCTTCGGTGTGTAAGGCAGTGTGTGGACGCTGTGGAGACGGGATGTTCACGCGTGTTCCCCTGACCTCATAAGTGTCGGCTTCGGTGTGTAAGGCAGTGTGTGGACGCTGTGGAGACGGGATGTTCACGCGTGTTCCCCTGACCTCATAAGTGTCGGCTTCGGTGTGTAAGGCAGTGTGTGGACGCTGTGGAGACGGGATGTTCACGCGTGTTCCCCTGACCTCATAAGTGTCGGGCTTCGGTGTGTAAGGCAGTGTGTGGACGCTGTGGAGACGGGATGTTCACGCGTGTTCCCCTGACCTCATAAGTGTCGGGCTTCGGTGTGTAAGGCAGTGTGTGGACGCTGTGGAGACGGGATGTTCACGCGTGTTCCCCTGACCTCATAAGTGTCGGGCTTCGGTGTGTAAGGCAGTGTGTGGACGCTTTGGAGACGGGATGTTCACGCGTGTTCCCCTGACCTCATAAGTGTCGGCTTCGGTGTGTAAGGCAGTGTGTGGACGCTGTGGAGACGGGATGTTCACGCGTGTTCCCCTGACCTCATAAGTGTCGGCTTCGGTGTGTAAGGCAGTGTGTGGACGCTTTGGAGACGGGATGTTCACGCGTGTTCCCCTGACCTCATAAGTGTCGGCTTCGGTGTGTAAGGCAGTGTGTGGACGCTGTGGAGACGGGATGTTCCTGCGTGTTCCCCTGACCTCATAAGTGTCGGCTTCGGTGTGTAAGGCAGTGTGTGGACGCTGTGGAGACGGGATGTTCACGCGTGTTCCCCTGACCTCATAAGTGTCGGCTTCGGTGTGTAAGGCAGTGTGTGGACGCTGTGGAGACGGGATGTTCACGCGTGTTCCCCTGACCTCATAAGTGTCGGCTTCGGTGTGTAAGGCAGTGTGTGGACGCTGTGGAGACGGGATGTTCACGCGTGTTCCCCTGACCTCATAAGTGTCGGCTTCGGTGTGTAAGGCAGTGTGTGGACGCTGTGGAGACGGGATGTTCACGCGTGTTCCCCTGACCTCATAAGTGTCGGCTTCGGTGTGTAAGGCAGTGTGTGGACGCTGTGGAGACGGGATGTTCCCGAGATGACCCGCGGGTCAGCTGATGGTTTTATTGTTGTGCTGAGTTCTTCTCCGGGTCACTTCCTCAGAGCGAGCGCGCGGGAGATTAGCCAGGATACACACAACGAGCGGACAGATTAACGCTCGCATGACTCGCTGAGTTCCTCTGTCATCACTCTGGAATCTGCTCTACACTCTCGTTATGCCTTTTTATGCTTTATTACTCACATTTAAAGGGAATAATTGACATAACATTGAAATTTTTTTACAGTGTAGCACCAGATTTTTCCATTGCGACATTATTCGTGACGGTAACAAACAAATACACAACTGCAGTAATATTGATGTAATAAAGGGAAAAAATACATTAATGTGATATATATATTTCAATAAATAATACCATAGGTATGTGATGCAATATTTATTTATTTAGAGTGACTAGAGTTGCCTTGTCTTGTTAAATTTGATTCGTATGCTTTTAAATAAATAAATAAATACATTTGAACTAGGGATGGGCAACGATTAATCGCATCCAAAATAAAAGTTTGTGTTTAAATAATATATGTGTGTGTATTGTGTATAATTATTTTGTACATATAAATACACACTCATGCATGTATATATTTAAGAACTATTTGCATATTTATACATAATTTATATTATATATAAATCTAAAAAAAAATCTTAAATATCTACATGCATGTGTGTGTATTTATATATACAAAATAATTATACACAATACACACACATATATTATTTAAACACAAACTTTTATTTTGGATGCGATTAATTGCGATTAATTGCGATTAGTCGTTTACAGCCCTAATTTGAACATTTAATGAAATAAAGGAAAATTATCTAAATAAATAACAATAAGTAAAAATTTTGAAGTTAAGCATTGTGAAGTAATAACACAGAGTGATAGCATGTTCAATGCCTTTAATTGATGCTTTCAGTTATGTATGTATGTCAAATCATACAAATCGAATGCAACAACAACAACTGAAAGATGATGTTACTCTTAAATCATAAAACTAGTAATATTCACTGTAATGTTCTGGAAAGAGACAACGAGAGTGCAGAAGTGAAGCGTTGTGAGTTTTGCTTCAGACTCACACCGCTGATCTTTAGAAGCGGCGCGGGCGCGCACATGAAGCCGTCGCTCAGACAGCGCGCGAGTAACACATTTACTTGTGTAAACGGTCAGATACATACAAAATGATAACAACACGTCCGTCTTGACCAGTATTCGGGTACATCAGCTCAGTTTTGGACAGTAATCGGTGAGAAATCGCATGGTGTGTATCAGTGTATTGGATCCGTGCGTACGCTCTTAAAGTGACAGCGGTCTAATATTCCTGTCATGTTAATCACAGAAGCACAAATCTCTCGCTGCTCTTATAACTTTTGTACCTTTGATTGTAAGCATTAATCTGCGTTTAATTTTTACAATGAAGACTATCCAGTGTTATTTTACATGTGATTACTTTACTTTCTGTAGTATTTCTAACCTGAATACTGTTGACTCGCCTGGAAAAC
This sequence comes from Phoxinus phoxinus, assembly GCF_949152265.1. Taxonomy (NCBI): domain Eukaryota; kingdom Metazoa; phylum Chordata; class Actinopteri; order Cypriniformes; family Leuciscidae; genus Phoxinus; species Phoxinus phoxinus. Next base: position 2,570,858 of record NC_136900.1, on the reverse strand, counting down.
GTATTCATATTTATTTAATTTGTCTGCTGTGTTTATTTGTGCCATTGATTGCAATTTGTTCTTATTTTATTACTGACTGTTTGCTTGTGTTTTTGTGTACATTTAGTTCAATGATCCTGGGCTCAGATTCTGTTTTGTGTGTAAGCTACTGCAACAAAACTACCAAAATGATCAAAATAATATGATATATATATGTATATATAGAAGTATGCATCATCTCAGGTCTAATTCTTACATTTAATCAATAAACTCAATGGAATATCAAGAGACTGATACCAATAAAATGAAATCAGTATCAACACAATCCATCTTTGCACAATACCTGCATCCACGGATTGATCTAAAACTGGCAATCACAGTCTTAATGAGTTGAGATCATTCAAACAATTCGTTTAAACACCTGATGTGTTCAGTCATTGAATCATTCATTAAACTGATTTGCGGGTTCATTCAGTAATAAAGCACCGCTATGTGTCGCTCAGAGACACAAAACCGTTCTGCTGTGAATGATTGAACAAAATAAAGCAAAAACAGTGTCTAAAATGTTAAATGTATAAATCAAAACTACAAACGGTTTGTATATCCTGAATTTCGGAGGCATTTTAACGGCATAGAAATCACTCCGTGAAAGCCTGCACCCTCAAATCATACTCCATAAACTTAAAATAATAATAATAATTACGATATTACCGTAGACGATACATATCACACACCCCTAGGTGGAGCTACCAGTTTATCTGACCAATGGCAGCTCTGATGACCATATATGGTCGTGGAGCATCGAAAGGGGCGTGGCCAGGGAGCAGCAGGTGAGCTGAAACACACACACACACATATATATATATTTGGGGTTAAAACGGGGAGTGTGGTGCCTCCGTCAGTCTGCAGGGAGGCTTAATTTACACCATTAATAACCCCCATCTTCATTTGGGACTGGGGGAGATGTTGTCACGGGCCAAAGTGAAATGTATGGTTTGTAATTACAGGGTTCCAGCTGACCAGCCGCTCGCCGCTGCTCTTGCCCTCGATACCCTCGATGCCCTTGCCTCACACACTCCGGCTCTGACCCCCAAGTGGCCTCGGCTAAATCCCAACGTCATTTTTCATCGTGCCGACGGTCACGGCGTCCCCACGGCAACCGTATCCGCGAATCCGAGCGGGAGCGCCGTTAATCCCAACACGGACATTGTTAAAGAGAGAGAGAGAGAGAGAGAGAGCAAAGAGTCGTCATGCAACTTTAATATCTCTGCTCTTGGAACAATAGTAAAAGCGAATCCATAAACCACTTGAGTTCACATTCAAGCACTCCGACCCGTTTTAAAAAGCCAGTAAAAGGTCTTAAAC
>NC_136900.1:2542014-2564514 GCF_949152265.1 Phoxinus phoxinus | reverse complement strand
CATAAACACACACTCACACTCAAACACACACTCATAAACACACAGCGCAGGATCAATGTAACGGGGACAGGTGTACACCCAGACACACACACACTCACACACTCATAAACACACACACATTCACACACACACTCATGAACACACACACACACACACACACACACACACTCATAAACACACACTCACACTCAAACACACACTCATAAACACACAGCGCAGGATCAATGTAACGGGGACAGGTGAACACCCAGACACACACACTCATAAACACACACACTCATCAACACACACACTCATCAACACACACACTCATCAACACACACACTCATCAACACACACACACTCATCTACACACACACTCACACTCATGAACTCACACTCATAAACACACACTCACACTCATAAACACACACTCTCATGAACTCACACTCATAAACACACACACTCATAGACACATACTCACACACACTCATAGACACATACTCACACACACTCATAAACACACACTCATAAACACACAGCGCAGGATCAATGTTACGGGGACAGGTGAACACCCAGACACACACACACACTCATCAACACACACACTCATCAACACACACACTCATAAACACACACACACACTCATAAACACACACACACACTCATAAACACACACTCATAAACACACACTCATAAACACACACTCACACTCATAGACACATACTCACACACACTCATAAACACACACTCACACACACTCATAAACACATACTCACACACACTCATAAACACACACTCATAAACACACAGCGCAGGATCAATGTTACGGGGACAGGTGTACACCCAGACACACACACTCACACTCATGAACTCACACTCATAAACACACACTCACACTCATAAACACACACTCTCATGAACTCACACTCATAAACACATATTCACACACACTCATAAACACACACACTCATAAACACACACTCATAAACACACTCACACTCTCATAAACACACACTCATAAACACACAGCGCAGGATCAATGTAACGGGGACAGGTGTACACCCAGACACACACACACTCATAAACACACTCACACACACTCAAACACACACACACACACACTCATAAACACACACTCACTCACTCTCATAGACACACACTCACACTTATAAACACACAGTGCAGGATCAATGTTACGGGGACAGGTGTACACACAGACACACACACACACTCATAAACACACTCACACACACACACACACACACACACACACACACACACTCATTCACACTCACACACTCACTCACTCTCATAAACACATACTCACACTTATAAACACACACACACTCACACATAAACACACACTCACACTCATAAACACACACTCACTCACTCTCATAAACACACACTCACACTCATAAACACACACTCACTCACTCTCATAGACACACACTCACACTCATAAACACACAGTGCAGGATCAATGTTACGGGGACAGGTGTACACACAGACACACACACTCATAAACACACACACACTCTCATAAACACACACTCACACACTCACTCACTCTCATAAACACATACTCACACTTATAAACACACACACACTCACACATAAACACACACTCACACTCATAAACACACACTCACTCACTCTCATAAACACACACTCACACTCATAAACACACACTCACTCACTCTCATAAACACACACTCACTCTCATAAACACATACTCACACTTATAAACACACAGTGCAGGGTCAATGTTACGGGGACAGGTGTACACACAGACACACACACTCATAAACACACACACACACACACCTCGGCTGGAGTGAGCAGTTGTCATTAGATGCTGTTCAACATTACACTGCTCATGCTCTCAAACAGCAGATCATTATTAACATCACAACATTCATAATCAGCAGTGTCTTACACACACAACTGTTGTTTGCGGATATGCTGTTAGATATGCTAATAATATATTGTGTAATTCACATTATTACAGTGAGCGATAAACACTTGTGTCAAGTTCACATAAACTATCCACAGATACTCAACAGGAAGCGGCTCTTTCGCTGAAACAAACACAATATTAAAGTGTGTAATAATAACATGAATAACGTGCAAATCTGACCAACCGCCATTTAACGTTTCAAATATTTAAAATAATTTAGTTTTAAAAAAATAGCTAATATATTGATCACATATATTCATCATAACCCTCATTACCCTCTTCAGCACTATCATAAGAACAGTGTGTTTTTAATATTTATGCTTGACTGCGGCACACTGATAATGATCATCACGTGATCTCCGTTTCTTCTGTGTTAGCGCTGATGAGTGACAGGTGGAGCGCCTCTGCCCTCTAGTGTTCATCACACGCCACTGCACACACACCACACTGACATCATCAGCGTGCGCTCAGAACAGCGTCGCTGCGTGACGCATTTCATCCGCTGTGTAGAATAGCTCAGATTCACATGAAGGCCGAGCCATTATTATTAAGTAATCTGGTATAGTATTTAATAACTGAATATCATTATGAATGACGGTTGTAGATTAAAACTGCATGAATCTCAAAACTCAAGTGTGAATATGAACAGCTATAATATTCATCACATTTTCCTCTCAGACTCCAGATGTGAACATACAGTAAGAACATTAATACTGCGAAATATTACGTTATTATGTTATTGTTAAATGAAAATTAAAAAAATAATGATTCATTGAAATTAGGCTGAAATAAATAAAAATATGGAAAACTTATTTCAGTTAGTTGACAAGTTTTTAAATGCAAGTAATAAAATTACTAAAAATAAAGCTAAATATAATAATAATGATGACAACATCATTAAAAATGACTAAAATAAACTGAAATTAAAATGAAAACTGAACATAAAAATATATAATAACGCGTAATTTATTCCTGTGATCAAAGCTTTTTAAAAAAGGATTATTAAAATCTTCAGATCCTTCAAAAATCATTCTAATATGATGATCAAGAAACATTTATGATTATTATTTATGATAAAATCAGTTGAGCTGATTCGTGTTTGTGGAAACTGTGGCACATTACACTTTCCACAGGTCAAAAGAACATTATTTATTTGAAACAGAATTTTTTGTAACTTTATAAATGTCTTTACTGTCACTTTTGATGAACTTCATGCATTCTTGTTGAATAACAAGAAATTAATTTCTTTAAAGTGGGATAAAAAACTTCTAAAATAAACCTAAAAATATCACCAGAATCCACCAATGAAACGGCATCTTATGTCATTAACACACTGACAGACACGTGTGCTTCTGTTCGGCTGGATCTTCTTCTTCTAAAGTAAATAATAACAGAAGTGAGGACTCGTATCATAGCGGTGTTGAATTATTACATGTCTTGAAGTTGCTTTGATAATTATTCAGATTAATTATGAAATATTCACAATAACATTCATTCATCTGCTCATGTAAAGGCTAGTGTTGGCTGAGAGTAAATCCCTGATCCTGTAGCGCCTCCTGCTGGACAGACCCTGCACTGCAGTCAGACTGAGCTTCATTATTCCACTTTTCTAACTGTAGTGAGTGTGTAATGTGTAGTGAGTGTGTAATGTGTAGTTAGTGTGTAATGTGTAGTTAGTGTGTAATGTTGCTGTTTGATCATAAACAACATCTGGAAAGTTACAACGCTCAAAGTTCAGAGCAAAGGGAGATATTTGCTTTTACAGAAATGTCTTTTTAAAGACTACAACAAATGGCTGGTAGAGACTACAACGAGCTAACGATCACTAATCCTAGAATTTACATAAACCCCGCCCCCGGAACACGATTTATAGATTATAATGACAGAATATGCGAATCAATGACTAGAAGATAACTACACATAATCTACATAAATTCATAAACTAACCATTCAGAAATGTCTTGTTCTTCTACATGTTGTCACTTCTTCTCGAGTCTCTCCATCTTTCTGACTCCGGTTTGAACATAAAAAGCTAAACGTTTTTGAAATTTAAAGTGCGTGTGTGTGTTTGTGTGTGTGTGTGTGTGTGTGGTAAAAGGACACAAGCTGTTGAAGCTCCACCCCCTGTGCCGGGAGCAGCAGCTCATTTGCATTTAAAGGGACAGACACAAAACGGTGTGTTTTTGCTCACCCAGTTTTTTTTTTACTAATTATCAAAATAAAGTTTAGTCCTACAAAGCTATAATTACCAGAGCATGTGATCAGAGCAGGTCATTGTACCATTGTGTCCCAGCATGACTATACCAGCTCAGTAGAGCTATTGCAAACAGAAGTCTTCTACTGAGAAATATCACGTTATTTGAGCAGACTTGGCATTTCCAGTGTGTGATCGGTACATGATTGGAGCGTTTGGGCCGTGAACAAACAGAACGTGCAGCGCAAACACGGAGCAGAACATTGAGCAGAGAGCGCAGCAGCGCGCCGACACACACACACACACCGAACGGAGAGCGCGGCGCACACACGGAGCGGAAAACACCCGCTCGTACAACCGGCTGACATATTTGCGGCCTTTTTTCTCTTTCGGCCAAAAACCGAAAATGTCTCCGTCATGACAGGGGCACTTGTGACGCGGCTGTGATGCGGCTGTAATGTTTAAAGGGTTTAAACACGGCTGTGACGCGGCTGTGATGCGGTCGTGACGCGGCTGTGATGCGGCTGTAATGTTTAAAGGGTTTAAACACGGTTGTGATGCGGTCGTGACGCGGCTGTGAAGTTAAAAAGGGTTTAAACACGGTTGTGACGCGGCTGTGATGTTAAAAAGGGTTTAAACACGGTTGTGACGCGGCTGTGATGCGGTCGTGACGCGGCTGTGAAGTTAAAAAGGGTTTAAACACGGTTGTGACGCGGCTGTGATGTTAAAAAGGGTTTAAACACGGTTGTGACGCGGCTGTGATGTTAAAAAGGGTTTAAACACGGTTGTGACGCGGCTGTGATGTTTAAAGGGTTTAAACATGGTTGTGATGCGGCTGTGATGTTTAAAGGGTTTAAACATGGTTGTGACGCGGCTGTGATGTTAAAAAGGGTTTAAACACGGCTGTGATGCGGCTGTGATGCAGTCGTGACGCGGCTGTGATGCGGCTGTAATGTTTAAAGGGTTTAAACACGGTCGTGACGCGGCTGTGATGCGGTCGTGACGCGGCTGTAATGTTTAAAGGGTTTAAACACGGCTGTGATGCGGCTGTGATGCAGTCGTGACGCGGCTGTGATGCGGCTGTAATGTTTAAAGGGTTTAAACACGGTTGTGATGCGGTCGTGACGCGGCTGTGATGTTAACCCTTTCGCACGTACGATCACACCCGTGTGATCAGTCTTGGCTGGTCCCTGGAGCGTACGATCACACCGGTGTGATTAGAACGGTCAGCGCATCACGTGATCAACTGCTAAATTCAAATGTGCTTTCGCGCGTTGGCTGGCGCTGAGCCAGAGATGGACGTGCTCGCGCTTGTCATATATCACAACTATTCAGTGTTTTCAACCACATAATGTTTATTTTAGGTTTCAGGCATTTAAAATCACATAAGTACTAGCAAACCAATGAATTTGAGTTTGTAAAATACACACAGATGTCTATGGAAGTGCCAATAATAATCATTTCCATCATAATAAGACGACATGTTTTATTCATATCAGATACACAATGTGTAAGTAGCTTTACATTTTACCCTATTCTTCTCCCAGTTAACCTGCCACTTACTTTCATGTATTTCGTGAGAAGTGGAGGAATTGACGTGTTGTAAATCCAGCACAAACTAACATGGCGCCGCATACAGCTCAACTAACGCAATCATTATAAAAGTGTTTAAACAACCAAACACATCCACATGTACATATTTGACAATCGGAATATCTGTGTTTCATGCTATATCTAACATATTTTTGAATATTTTGAATCAAAAAGAGAAAATTGCATAAAAGCAGATCATCATTCATTCAGCGCTGTGTTGTGTTTGCGCTGTGTCACGTGACAAGCAATGACGCGTCACCATGGAAACGATAAAGTGACAGGTTCTAAATAACGGTCGCCTTGAAAAACTCACGCTGGGGGGTCAGTTAGAATATTTTAAACTTACGTGTGAAAGGGTTAAAAAGGGTTTAAACACGGTCGTGACGCGGCTGTGATGCGGTCGTGACGCGGCTGTAATGTTTAAAGGGTTTAAACACGGTCGTGACGCGGCTGTGATGCGGTCGTGACGCGGCTGTAATGTTTAAAGGGTTTAAACACGGTTGTGATGCGGTTGTGATGCGGTCGTGACGCGGCTGTGATGTTTAAAGGGTTTAAACACGGTTGTGACGCGGCTGTGATGCGGTCGTGACGCGGCTGTGATGTTTAAAGGGTTTAAACACGGTTGTGACGCGGCTGTGATGCGGTCGTGACGCGGCTGTGATGTTAAAAAGGGTTTAAACACGGTTGTGACGCGGCTGTGATGCGGTCGTGACGCGGCTGTGATGTTAAAAAGGGTTTAAACACGGTTGTGACGCGGCTGTGATGTTAAAAAGGGTTTAAACACGGTTGTGACGCGGCTGTGATGCGGTCGTGACGCGGCTGTGATGTTTAAAGGGTTTAAACACGGTTGTGACGCGGCTGTGATGCGGTCGTGACGCGGCTGTGATGTTTAAAGGGTTTAAACACGGTTGTGACGCGGTTGTGATGCGGTCGTGACGCGGCTGTGATGTTAAAAAAGGTTTAAACACGGTTTTAAAAAGGTTTAAAAAAGGTTTTAACTCAGCGTTTTTTTTACACTAGGTGACAACAACTCTGTCACCCAACGATTCTATCTTGTCTACAAACCCCGTTTTGTCACGAAAAATCAAGCGATAAAAGAAACCGGAAATGACGCGATACAGACGCGGCTATGATGGGGTTGTGACGCGGCTGTAATGTTTAAAGGGTTTAAACACGGTTGTGACGCGGCTGTGATGCGGCTGTGATGTTTAAAGGGTTTAAACACGGTTGTGACGCGGCTGTGATGCGGCTGTGATGTTTAAAGGGTTTAAACACGGTTGTGACGCGGCTGTGTTCACACTACAGGATTTTAAAACGTCGGGCTGAACTGTGCGGTTCACACTACATGACTTCCTCTCTGTGAAATCAGGAGTGTTCAAGTTGTTGAGCTGTTCACACCACACGACACAACGTGATTGATCCGCAACAGGAGGTAACTCACTACACGAGGTGACAACAACTCTGTCACCCAACGATTCTATCTTGTCTACAAACCCCGTTTTGTCACGAAAAATCAAGCGATAAAACAAACCGGAAATGACGCGATACAGCACGCGTGCCACTATCCAGCGAAGAAGACGAAGAAGAACACAACATGCGAGTCTTTGTTTGAATATGGACATCAGACAGAAATTAGTGCTGCAAACTGTTTGCGCGATGATTTGCTCTGAAAAAAAACAACAACGTATTTTCCTGGTGACCTCAACCCATGCCTTGCTCTGATTGGCTGTAGTTCATGACATCACATGTGGTTGAGTTGTGCGACAGCTCCGGATACCTAGCATGCTAGATATTTTTCTGGGCTCGGCGACGCGTCTGCGAGGGTTTAAACACGGTTGTGATGCGGTCGTGACGCGGCTGTGATGTTTAAAGGGTTTAACCTTCTGGGGTCGGCAATCACGCCGGCGTGATTTGCGCTATTTTTTTCACATAGCAGCTGAATAGACTTAAAATACTCCATCATCTATGGTCATACAGACTTAATAAATATGAAGAAAGAATCTGTGAGATGTCTACTTTTGTATGTGTCCACTTACAATCAAAACAAAACATTGTGCTTTTGTAAAATAAAGAAATTAAACAGGGTGTGCTTTCGGCCTCTCCGTCTCGTGAACTTTTTTTTTTCTTGAGGACGTCTCTAAACATAAACAAAACTCAGCGAATACTTGTCACACATTTGTGAGCTCTATATATTTATAAACATTTAAGTGTGTAGTTTTAAATTATCTGATTCAAAACGAAAACAAATATTCTCTGTTTAAGTAATTTGTATAAAAACAACAAGATATTCAGTTTCTCTAACCCTTCCTCATTAGTTTTAATGTGACCACACCCACACGCGCAAAACATATAGAGATGCAAATCGTCCATGTGTCGCGCGAACGCCCCCATTACCTCAACAACAAAGCGCCGCCAAACTTTATCAGTCCTGCAGTCGTCGAGTTTGGAAGACACGCTGTGAGATTATTGGATTTACATCAGAAGAAGAAGAATGCGATTTGAAGACAAGAAAGATGTTAAGGTAAGAAATAATTCTGAATTATATTAGTTAGTGTTATTGTTGCATAAACTTCATATTGCCATTGAACTGTTGCTCGATGCTTCAGTGAATGTTCCCTGCACGCGCTGTGAGAGTTTGAGTCAGTCGCGCGACATGCGTTTGAAAAGCAAAACGCACCATGATTTTACTCCAATCTCATTTCATAACGTCATATCGACTGTAAACATTTGAAGTAACATGATAATCAATATGTTTTTCTCTAGTGTAGTGTTACTGAAGTGTTCCTTTTTAACGATGCCTGCTATAATATTGTTATTATTATTTTATTCAGCCCTGCAGGTATATGCCTACAAGGCACAACAAATATGTGTATGTGTATTTTGTAAATTTTAAAAAGGAATTTTAACCAGAACAAATCTAAAATGTATTCCCAAAACCGTGCAGCCCTAGTTTCTCTTGATATCAGCATGTTCACAGCTTTTTTATATATATTTTTTTTAGGTACCCGTCCTGCTGACTTCAACATGAGCATGAGGAGGTAAAGTGAAAAATCAAACACCTTGGAAATGACAGGTATGCACTGTTTCAGGAATGGCACAAATGTGTGTGACTGGTTAAGTCTCTGTCTTTAGATTAAGTGTGTTCAATAATGTGCTTTTTTGCCATTTGTTGTGTATCTTTGGATTATGTTGTGTTGTAAATAAATCCAAACAATCAAAAAGCCATTCTTTTTTAAATCTCCTCATTCTTTGTTCAAAGTTCCTCATATGACCTGAGAGCTCCTAATAGGGCCATTATGAGGCTCTTTGTGTCTCTCAGGTGTGAAACACTCAATATTCATGGTGGTTAACGCCTCCTCGCATAAAGCTTTCTTACACAAGACATGTCATACAAATTTTAAATCAATATATTGTCTGATCTGAATGAGTATTCAGGATGATTTTCACATAGTTTTGGAGCAAATATTCTAGGCTATGTGATACAATTTTGAAAAGTCTTGTGAAGAAATAATCAGTTTGGGTTTCATGACCTTATTTCAGTGACAATTTTTATTGTCATTTTCACAAACCACGCATAAATGTTATTATCTCAAAACTAAAAAATTTTACATACATGCTGCTGACATATTATTGTAGCAGAGTTTGTGCTGAATGCAGTGTAATAAGACTTTATCAATGAAAATGTCACAAGTAACAGAAATAAGCACAAATGTTAGAGCATGTCAGAACACCTCCAGGACCCAGAGAACTCCTCAGACCCCAGAGGGTTAAACACGGTTGTGATGCTGTCGTGACGCGGCTGTGATGTTTAAAGGGTTTAAACACGGTTGTGATGCTGTCGTGACGCGGCTGTGATGTTTAAAGGGTTAAGGCTGTGATGTTTAAAGGGTTAAGGCTGTGATGTTTAAAGGGTTAAGGCTGTGATGTTTAAAGGGTTAAGGCTGTGACACGGCTGTGATGCGGTCTGACTCACCGATGCCGCTGTTGGCCCCCGTGACGAGCACCAGGCGGTCGGACAGGTCTCGGCCGTGCAGCACCTCCAGAGCCGAGCTGTTCCCGTCGAAGCGCTTGGGCTTCAGCTGCACGTCCTCCACGGTGAAGGCCTGCCGCGGGTCGAAGTGCGTGCGCCGCTTGTTGATGTGGCTGAGGGAGAGTTCAGCAGCACAACACACAGTTACACAACACCAGTGCAGAAGACTGCTTCATATAACCTTATCACAAACAAAACGTGCTGATTATAATTAAATAAATGTGGTTGTGAAATGGGCGGGGCTTAGCGTCCTGAACGCCTCTGATTGGATATAAATAAGGACTCTATTTTAACTTTTATCAAAGTTTATTACTGTGATTATTATTCAGGTGTGAGGTATTGTTCAGATTACAAGAGTTTTCTCTATGACTTCTTATGACTGCTTTTTTTCCTGACAAAATACCATATTCTGTATATTATAATCATTTTATTATATGTAAAATATAATAATAAAATATACAAACATAACTATAAAATAACTACTAAAATATTATCTTAATTTATTTATTTGACGTCTAAAACCTTTATATTATTTATTTGTTCATTTATTTCTGTACTTATCATTGTAATATCTCTGTATGTATTTGCTTGTGTTCAAGTTATATATCTAAATATGTATTTGTCAAGTGTATTAAAATGAGTTTTTAACGTTTTACAATAAGGTTTCATACGTGAAATACATTAGAAAACATGAACAATATTCATAAACAATGTTATTATCTCAGTTAATGGTAATTTCAACATTTACTAATACATTATTAAAATCAAAAAGCCGTCTTTGTTTATATTATTTTTCTGAATTGAGCTAACATTACCAGCTATGTTTTTATTATCTATGCTTAACAAAGATCAATAAATACTGCATCATAAAAATATATTGTTCAATGTTAGTTTATGTTATATTGAATGAAACCTTATTGAAAAGTGTTACCAATTAATTTATTATTAATTAGCCTGAAAGCTGAGAGACAAATCTGTCTTAAGGGAAACTATAATATATAATTTGACTGGTTGAACTCACTCAACATAGACGATCTGGCCTTTATCATCGGTCTCTTGCTCCCATCCATATGGCAAAGCTGGAAAATACAATAAATAAGTGACTTAATCATTGATTTATCCTCATTGCATATCAAAACTCTCTTCTGAAAGCTCTGCGCACTTCAGTAGAGTGTATTAATGACGTTGAGATATTTTAATACAGTTATGACGGTGATATGATCAGTTATTGTCCATAAATCAATCCTCAAACCTCCAGCACAGCGCTTCTTCTTCCCAGTTTTGGGATGCTCCCACTGAGTCTTCATTTCCTCATGGCTGAAACGAGTTATGACAATATCATGTGTCTGTCAGTGCTTGTATAAATCTCATCACAGATACTCATTATTAGCACTGATGAACCGCGTGAACGCGCGCGCTCGCCTCAAACACTCACTTGGCATAATAAACCCATCCGTCTGTCGTGGATCTCTCTTCCCAGCCGGGAGGAAGCTCGTCTTCACTGTCTGTATCATCCATTCCGGCGTATTTAAGAGCTGCCATCGCGGAATAATTGTTATCAACTAAAATAACTCATTCAACTTCTCAATGAGATTTCGGTAACAACAAATTCACGTTGCAATAATCCGGCTGGACCACTTCCGCAAATACAACATTGCGTCACGCAAGTGGGCGGGGCTTAGCGACCTGAACGTCTCTGATTGGTCAGGTGGGATGTATCTAATTAAAATCTGTTATTTACTTGTGGATTATAAAGTTTATTTGTCTAATTTCTCAGGTGAAAAATAATAATTTACCTTTATGATTTATCTTTACAATAAAACATTTTTTTTTTCATTTGTCCTAACAAAATACCATATACACAAATGAAAATATAGTGCTTGTTTAAAAAAAAAACTTTATGAATTAATGAAATCTCCTAAAATCTCAAATCAACAACATATGTGGAGCTTTTCTCATAGATTGGTGTGTCAACGGAAAAAAATCACAAACGTAGCACACGTCACGTGGTACATGTTGCTTTTCTCAGCGCTGATCAGGATGGACCAATCAGTCTTTTGATATTACAACCAACGTTTTTTTTTTTTTTTTTTATCCCTTCTTAATAACGGAACATTTCCATTCTATCTCATGTACAAATCGTTATAATTAATATATTTAAACAAAACGACTTAGCCTGCAAATAAATGTTAGTAAGATAAAAGCCGTTGTGATATTTCACAGATGTTTGTCTTTTGAGCGCCGCCAAACAATCGGACAATAACGATATTTAGCTAACGACCAACTCTTCAAACCTTCGACTTTCTCCTAATGGTTAGTCAACACTTATTTACATTCGGTAAAATAGATATTAAAACTCCGAAACAACACATGACATTTAACATTTGAGATTGTGTCCCCATAATGTCCATAAGCTTTGTTTAAACAAATGTCGATTTGAAAACTAAAAAAAAAAAAAAAAGGCATAGACCTTTGTACATTACTTTATTGCTTAGTTTAATTTAAGTAACTTGTTTTTCTCTTTCATAACAGCTCGTTGATTTGCAGAGTTTTGGTGGCAGTAAACATGTAAATATTACTCACACAATCATGCAGCTTATTGGACTGTTTTCACATTAACGTGCATGGAAAACAACCAGGACAGATAATAATAATAATTTCATTGTCAGTTTTATTTTATTGTGGTGATCCAAAAAAATAAAATAATAATCATAGCAAATCTTTCATGACAGCTGCACAATTCTCTCAGTTTCAGTGTGTGCGTATATAATCTGTTGTCAAAATCTAGATAATGTATAATTAATGACAATAATAACTAGATAACAATGAGTAACTTCACAACCTCTGAGCTCTAAACCCAAACTTAAAACATAAAATCAACATAAAATCAGTTAATCTAAGGCCTCAGTTCAAACAATCAGAAAGTGTATGGCAAGTCCCATGCATCATCTTCAGCAGAAAATCACAATTAGAAATAAGATTAACTATCAACTATTCTTACAAACAAAAAACATTTTCTCTCTGGCATTCATCTTTGGGAATCCGTGTTCAGATATAACTTCTCAATCAGAAGAAAGGTTCACAGTGATCTTCGTCTCGGTGCATCCGGCACTCGTGTCGTATCATACTTTATATTTCTCTTTTGCGCTGTCGCTTAATATACAGATATGCTGAAAGATATGAAGAGAAACAAGACATCATTAGACAGACAGACTGGTAATGCACATTTCAAACATTAAACCAGAAAGGAACAGGACAAAATACTCACACTCAAATCCCTGAAATATTCATTGTAGTCTAAAGCATATCCAACCAGGAACTTGTCAGGAACTTCAAATCCAATGTCTGAGAGAAGAATACAAGACATGTAAACATGTAAAGAGAGGAGAAGAATTAATTACATTCAGCAAGAAGAAAGCGAAGATATTTCACAGTATTTTCAAATTTAGCACATTCCAAAAACTATATTTAAAACATTTTATTTTTAATTATAATATGAATGAATATTATAATTATATTATTTTAATGACAATTAAGCTAAAAAATATATATAAAAATAATATATATATATATATATCTCGCCAGTGGAAGTCAGGAGGAGCGGTGATGTTGTGCTCGAGGACTGATGGGTATAAAGAGCTTATCAGCTTTGGGTCTAAAAGCATTGCGTAACAGAACAGCGTTGAGTGCGTGTCTAACGTGACCACGACATTAATGCAGGGTGTTTTATTTCTCCAAGTGATGTGGATTAAGCACAAAATGTTCATAATATCCGATAAAAACCCAGGATGAGAAGCAGAGCACTCACAGTCGGGACGGTATCCTGAGCTCCTGGGTGTCCTTTTCACCAGTAAACTGGAAACAAACCACACTGAATTCAATATTGTGGGATATATTAGATAAACAGACGAACGTTTAAATAAACAACAATCTTATTTTAAACACGAATGCAGTAAAAAGGCATTTAACCATTAAAGGGATAGTTCACTTTAGTTCAAATGTTGGTATGTTTTATCTTACCTGAAGTGCATCAAGATGTCGGTGTCTTTGTCTCCGCAGTAGTTTACATTTAGTATAGGCCTATAGACCTGCATTATAGCCAGGACTGACAGACAAGAACGGTTTGACCTAAAAATATCAAAATTGAAACTACTGCGGAGACAAAGACACCGACATCTTGATGCACTTCAGGTAAGATAAAACATACCAACATTTAACTTCAGAGTGAACTATCCCTTTAAGAAACATCTTTAAAGACCCGTTCACACCAAAAACGAGGTTTATTCAGGTCTGTCTCTTTAAATGCTGGAGCTCGTTACAGCAGGATCGATTCTGATTGGCTGTTAGTGTTTTTATCGTTCATCGTCAGCTGGATAAAATCGTTCTGAAAGTGATTCTAATGATATCGTTATAGCGGTGTAACTATTATTTTATATCTAAAACGACTATATCTTTATCCTTATCATTATATAGTTATCATCTTTGGTGTGAACTGGCATTATATGTTAAACGTACTGAATACACGCATGTCTATGGTTAGAGTACGACGATTCTCGATTGCACCTCAGAGATGTTTCCGACTCTCACCTGACAACTTTCACCATTTTAGGACGGCATTCGTTTAATAGTGTGAGCAGCGTTTCCATAGTTCTCCCCGTCTCCACGATGTCCTGCGGATTCAGCATCTGAGTGTTTATCTCACAGCGTTTCACAGACAACACAAATATATGAAGCAAAAACTGAAGCTCACCTCAACTATGAGCACGTTCTGTGAGGAGAGAGAGAAGACAAGCTAACAATCTGACCACAACAACACAACACACTACGGTCAAAGTTTGTGCTCGGTACAACTTATTAATGAATCTTACAAAATATTTTATTTCAGACAAATGCTGTTCTTTTGAACTTTATATTCCTCAAAGAATCCTGAAAAAAATATTACAGTTTCCATTAATATCTGAAGCACATGAACTGATAATAATCATAAATGTTTCTTGAGCATCAGATCATCATATTACACTGATTTCTGGAGGATCATGTGACACTGAAGACTGGAGTAATGATGATAAATTCAGCTTTGATCACAGGAATAAATTACACTTTACAGTATATTCACATAGAAAACAGCGGATCTACATTGTAATAATATTTCACTGTTTTCAGATAAATGCAGCTTTGGTGAGCAGAAGAGTGTGAAAAACACTAAAACATCTTACCGACGAGAAATAGAAACCTAAACAAGAGTGTGTACGGTTCAGACTCACTTTTCCAGAGAGAGCCGACAGCTCGTCTCCTCCGATAACCTTCACACAGTTTGTAGACTGGTCATTCTGAGGGAAATCAGAGACACACACTTTAAATTAGTGTTACAGGCTCAAAACAACTGAAGATTTATCAATGTATGCTCAGTAATGTTAAATATTCATGTGCTAAAAACTGTGTTGTTGAGCTTTAAAGCCGTGTAATTATTCCTTTGAGCTGGAACTACTTTCCTATAGCATTAACTTATAGTGATACTATGAATACACCGCGATTAAAATTCTGCCCAATACCGATAAACCAATGATTACTTTCATATTATGGTAATTAAATGATAAACATTGGTCAATGCTAGTAAATGATACAGTATTTTGTCTAAAAAGAAAACACTAAAAGCTAAAAATCAATTTAAATGCTACTAAGAATTCAGACATCACTCAATTCTAATATACTGTATGAAAAGGGAAATTGTTTCATTATGTTATTAGTTTTTCATCTATTTTCAGAATTTAATCAAAACGTCATAACTTGATCTTCTCCAGTCATTTATTCAGTTTAAACTCTGTCCCTTTCTAACAATCATCTGCAAGCTTACATTCAGATCTGCATCATGTTTGTATGAAGCGCTTTCACACAACTTCCATTCCGTCGCAACTTTAAACACTCATTTTAAGTGAGCAAAGGCCGTCAAAAGGAGATGTTTTGTTCCATACATTGTAAATTGCCATTACTGAATTAACAAAAAACTGTTTTTCACAATATGTTTAGTGTTCCTCAGAAGGTTTGGGGGTGAGAAACGATGACAATTGTCATTTGTAGGCAAACTGCTCTTTTAAAGGCGCAGTAAGCGATTTCAAATCAACCCAAACAAACACACACCCCTTCATTGCTCCGCCCCCAAACTGCACAATTCAAGAGTGGATGTCTCTATCATTGCTGGAGTAAAATAATGCTTTGTGAAAAACTGCAGTATACAAGCAAGAGTTGGTGGTTAGTCTCCTCTCCAGCAGCTCCAGACAAACAGTGACTCAAAACTGTCCTGTTCCTATAGCTAGCATCACAACAACAGCATATCTTGGCTCTATGATTCACAGTAAAACCAATGTAACTCACATATGGAGAAGAAACAACCTAACCTTGGCGTCCATTTTCAGGCCTTTCCATCCAGGAAAGCTTTTCTAATCTTAACGCGGATCCTAAATCCTGATCATAACCAGTGATATCCTCTGAGATTCTCTCTTTTGTGATGTCTCTCAGCCATCTCTCTTTCTACAGTATGTGACCACGCCCCCTACTGCTGATCGGCTCCCTCTCTCTCTCTCCTCCCCCATCATGAGTGGACACGCCCCTTACTGCTGATTAGCTCACTCTCTCTCCCCTCCCCCATCATGAGTGGACACGCCCCCTACTGCTGATTGGCTCCCTCCCTCTCTCTCTCCTCCGCCATCATGAGCGGACACGCCCCCTACTGCTGATTAGCTCACTCTCTCCTCCCCATCATGAGTGGACACACCCCCGATTGCTGATTGGCTCCCTCTCTCTCTCCTCCCCCACCATGAGTGGACACGCCCCCTACTGCTGATTAGCTCACTCTCTCCTCCCCATTATGAGTGGACACGCCTCCTACTGCTGATTGGCTCCCTCTCTCTCCTCCCCCATCATGAGTGGACACACCCCCTACTACTGATTGGCTCACTCTCTCTCCTCCCCCATCATGAGTGGACACACCCCCTACTACTGATTGGCTCACTCTCTCTCCCCTCCCCCATCATGAGTGGACACGCCCCCTACTGCTGATTGGCTCCCTCCCTCTCTCTCTCCTCCGCCATCATGAGCGGACACGCCCCCTACTGCTGATTAGCTCACTCTCTCCTCCCCATCATGAGTGGACACGCCCCCGATTGCTGATTGGCTCCCTCTCTCTCTCCTCCCCCACCATGAGTGGACACGCCCCCTACTGCTGATTAGCTCACTCTCTCCTCCCCATTATGAGTGGACACGCCTCCTACTGCTGATTGGCTCCCTCTCTCTCCTCCCCCATCATGAGTGGACACACCCCCTACTACTGATTGGCTCACTCTCTCTCCTCCCCCATCATGAGTGGACACACCCCCTACTACTGATTGGCTCACTCTCTCTCCCCTCCCCCATCATGAGTGGACACGCCCCCTACTGCTGATTGGCTCCCTCCCTCTCTCTCTCCTCCGCCATCATGAGCGGACACGCCCCCTACTGCTGATTAGCTCACTCTCTCTCCCCTCCCCCATCATGAGTGGACACGCCCCCTACTGCTGATTGGCTCCCTCCCTCTCTCTCTCCTCCGCCATCATGAGCGGACACGCCCCCTACTGCTGATTAGCTCACTCTCTCCTCCCCATCATGAGTGGACACACCCCCGATTGCTGATTGGCTCCCTCTCTCTCTCCTCCCCCACCATGAGTGGACACGCCCCCTACTGCTGATTAGCTCACTCTCTCCTCCCCCATCATGAGTGGACACACCCCCTACTACTGATTGGCTCACTCTCTCTCCTCCCCCATCATGAGTGGACACACCCCCTACTACTGATTGGCTCCCTCTTTCTCCTCCCCCATCATGAGTTGACACGCCCCCTACTGCCAATTGGCTCCCTCTCTCTCCTCCCCCATCATGAGTGGACACACCCCCTACTACTGATTGGCTCCCTCTTTCTCCTCCCCCATCATGAGTTGACACGCCCCCCTACTGCCGATTGGCTCACTCTCTCCTCCCCATCTTAAGTGGACACATCTCCTACTGCCAATTGGCTCCCTCTCTCTCCTCCCCCATCATGAGTGGACACACCCCCTACTACTGATTGGCTCCCTCTCTCTCTCCTCCCCCATCATGAGTTGACACGCCCCCTACTGCCAATTGGCTCCCTCTCTCTCCTCCCCCATCATGAGTGGACACACCCCCTACTACTGATTGGCTCCCTCTTTCTTCTCCCCCATCATGAGTGGACACGCCCCCTACTGCCGATTGGCTCACTCTCTCCTCCCCATCATGACTGGACACGCCCCCTACTGCTGATTGGCTCCCTCTCTCTCCTCCCCCATCATGAGTGGACACGCCCCCTACTGCTGATTGGCTCCCTCTCTCTCCTCCCCCATCATGAGTGGACACGCCCCCTACTGCTGATTGGCTACAAGAGTGTGGTACAGCGTTTCTCAGAAATCGCTTACTGCACCTTTAAAGCACATGTCAAATGCACAAGCTACTAATGAAAGGCTCAGTGATGGAGTGAACGACTGCGGTGGATCTGGCACTCACCGAGTAGCTCTTCAGCCTAATGAAATCCACAGTCATTGGCACAGACCTATCACTGTTTTGATTCAGAGTCTTGATGTAATCCATCAGGTCTGCGAAGAACTTATACCCTCCTTTCAGAACGCAGAGAGCCACGATATGATGTCCGCCCATGTCCCGAACGATGTCTCTGGCCAAGCGCTCAGTCCTGCAGGGAAGATCAACACTGAAGGCTGGGGTTTCTGACATTAATGCGTCCACTAAAGCCGGCTGAAGCCATGCCAATAATGACAGTCAAGAGATTCATGGGGAAATTTGTTAAACAAATGAATGGGAAAGCCAATTCAAATCACATGCCTCTGCTATTGCGCTAACATCATTAACTAATCTAGGGGGAACACAGGGCTCTTTTACTATCCAGGGCAATCCCACAACTGAACCCTTCCCAGTCTCACCACAACCACCAGACCCCACACACACACGTACCTGTCCTTAATGAGGCCGTTGGGTATAATGACACTGTCCAGATCCTCCTCGTAGTGTTTCGGCACACAGAAGAGACCCAGCTCGTGCCCCCTGCAGTCGTCCGAAATCTGCCAGATCAAAACTACATCATAACCATGTGTGTGTGTGTGTATGTGTGTGTGTGTGTGTGCAGTCTGCCAGATCAAAACTACATCATAACCATGTGTGTGTGTGTGTGTGTGTGCAGTCTGCCAGATCAAAACTACATCATAACCATATATTTTATAACGCACAACCAACCTTTCAGTGTGTGTGTGTGTGTGTGTGTGTGTGTGTGTGTGTGTGTGTGTGTACGTGCCCCGTGCAGTCGTCCGAAATCTGCCAGATCAAAACTACATCATAACCATGTGTGTGTGTGTGTGTGTGTGTGTGTGTACTTTTTAATCTTTGAAATAACCTAAAATGAACCTTTTGTGGAATGGAAAGGTTCCATGGATGATTGATGCTGATAAAGACCCTTTATTTGAATCCACACAATCGGGAATTGTGCAAAGACTGTCTTCAGTGTGAGCTGAGCTTCACTGTTAATAATAGACAATGGAGCTGATGTGACCATAACTCATAAGCAGAATCTCCACACACAGATATATTGTCATGAGTAATTGTGTTCACGAGCTTGTTGATAATTCAGGCAGAATTACAATATAGCGCATCGTCTTATAATATAAACAAGTTTTATGGTCATTTTATCCATTTTGGCGCTTGACAGATGTAGTCGCATCTTGCTGTGTTGAAAAGAGCAAACTTCCGTGTGTTCTACTGAAGACTTACGGGTGAGTAAATCATGGCTGATTTATATATTCGTAAATTATTACTTTAAACCGATCTGACCAATGGCGTGTCGTTGTCAGCACACGCGCTCGCCGGTTTAGAAGACGAGCATTGACGGATTTATCTCTATATACTGAGACTTTCATCACATAGACCTGATGAGAAATATGAATTATTTACTGGTTTGTGGACACACAGTGGCGAACCACACCTCAAACGCGGAGTCTTGATCTGACGCGCGTCTCTAAACGAGCGTTAAACGCAGCATCGCACGCTTTTGGCTCTTACCTCCAGAAACGCGGCCATCGTCTGCGGTGTTCGTGCTTCAGCTCGCGGTCCTCGGGCTCATGCTGGAGTGTGTGTGTGTGTGTTCTGGATGAGAGCGCGTATGCTGTGCGTCGAGGCAACGCGACGCGTGCTAAACCCTGACGTCACAATCCATTTAACTAATAATCTGCTTGAACCGCGGCAACCTGTGCGTGAACTCCCGAGGAGGAGATCCAGCGCGTGTGTGTGTGTGTGTGTGTGTGTTTACATCATCATCTTCAGCGCTTTCTGACGCGATGCTGATAACGCGCGATGACGTCAGAGGGAGCGTGTGCACTGCTGATATAGAGCAGATATGTTTATAAACAGAAATTTGCAAAAGGCATACATACCTAAATGTCATTTATTCTTAATTGAGATGGAATCGCTAAAGAAGTCATTGAAGTTAAGAAAAAATAAAAAGAATGATATTTTGTTTTATGAATCTTGTATGTATTTAGGAAAAAGGAAGAAATCTTTTTTTTTTTCTGTTTATTATTCTTTCTTGTATGACTTGTTATTTTGTTTAAAGATACGTGATATCTGTCATCCTGAAACAATATTGTTGTACGATGATGATTACTGTATAATTTGAATTCTTTGTTAAAAATAATAAATAAATAATTAAAAATATATATATAGCGGTGTCCTCTAATGCTTCTGCTCTCAAGCTCGATTTATCCAAGTGTGAAGTTATTCGCTTATTCGGCAATGTAGAAACTGAAATTGAAAATATACCAATTAAAGATAAAGTGAAATATTATGGGATTCAGATCACGAAAAATGTAATTAGTAGACCGTTTCTGAATTTTGTTCCACGACTATCCAAAACAAAATATATGTTTAGCTGGCTACAAAGATATGTCCATTTTATCCCCAGCAGAAGAGTATCCAGATGTGTGTTCCCTTCCTGTCTTTAGATAATCACCTCCACAAATATTGATACGATTTTTCTTGATTTTATTTGGAATAATAAATCTCACAAATTAAGGAAATATATTTTAGCAAACAATTAATTGGTTGAAGAGATGCTTGCTTGGGTCAGATGTGTTTTTTATCCCTAATAATAATCATAATATATTTAAAATGGTGGCCTTTCTTTTTTGCTGACATGTAATTACTCCACTGGTAAATTACCATTACATCGGCTAGATTTCATCAACTGGTCTGATAATAAAATTAGAAATAGATAATTCTTTCTTGATAAATGGTTTGATAAAAACATACATTGCTGATCTGTTCAACTCTAATGGTGATCTGTTATCTTATGAGAGTTTCATGAATATATCCTATCCCGTTTACATAATTTAACTCTGTTATTAAGTTTGATGAAGACTTTCCTTAACCACTTATCAAGTGCCCCCTTTTTTTAAACGACATGAAAATGCACATCCCGAACTTAAATTAGTGTAATTCTAGAATGCTTTGGAATATAGATGTAATATTGGTCTTGTTTTAAAAGAAGACACTTGGCGGATTTTTGTAGAAGTGAAATAAATGAAGGCAGTTAAACAGAAAAAAAGTTATAGACGTTTGAGTTTATGAAAATGTAAAACGTTAAAAATTTAATTATTCATATTTTATATCAAATATATATATATTCAAAACCTGGTGGACTCTAAAACTGCAAAATCTGAACAAGTTGTGTTTCAAATGTTAGGTTGATATCTCAGAAGATGAGCGTTCAGTGAGATGTAGTTTGTGCGCAGTACCACACTTCTCCACTAGTGGACATTACTGGGCGCCTCCATCTCCATATGTGGTTTGAGTCTGAACCATTATTTTTACAATTTGAATACAATTTATGAAGTAGACATCCTATTCAGAAGTAGTGTTGGAAGTTTGGCAGATTTAGAAATGAATTCAGCCTCTAAGAAACACAAAAGATCACGTATGTGTATTATAGCTCGCTGCCACATCACTAATGCTGAATCTATTATTGTTTTCTTTAAATTTAGAACATTTTCAGAACTTTGTTTCTAAAATAATTGAACAGATGCTATCTTTTGAACTCTTGGCATGAACACAAACTGAAGTTAAGTTTCTACCATTCTTTCATGATTTTTCATGTTCATCACTATTTCAAAATAAAGGTCTGAACACGCCTCAGGAGTATGAACATATTCTTGTTGCAAATTTATAAATTACGGCTCCTCTGTCATTTATTTTGAAAATCATCACCAAAAACGAGAACTATGTAAGCTTTCAAATGATATATAGTTTGTCAAGATTGGTTTAGTATAGGATATTACTGTTTTAAATATGTAACGGCCGCGGATCCCAATATAAAGAGTCATGATCTAAATAACTACCCTTTGGGAGGAGTAAAGTAAAGATTGTAATATTAAATATATTCGTCAACTCTCACAATCAAAAGCGTTCTCACTCCAAAGGGAGAGTTTGTTTGGCGTTCTGTAATAGATCACATGGAGGAAAACATGGTTATTAAATATTGCAATAAAATGAGAGAATTGCATTTTTAAATTCTGCAGCTTCTGTTTGTCTCTTGTAATGTTTCATCAGTTTCTGGAATGATTTGAGCTCTTATTGTTTTAATAAAGTTAATATGAATGGTAATCTATGCATTTGTCTTTTTGAAAACCCAAACATATC
>NC_136900.1:2454514-2534514 GCF_949152265.1 Phoxinus phoxinus | reverse complement strand
CGACGAACACGTAAAACGTCAAATAAACGTGATTTAATCAAATGTTGTGAGCAATGATCTCCTCGGTAAGGGTGTGACGGGGAAACTACACTGCTCCAGAATGTAATTATAGCTCACATAATTAACAGCTCAAGCCATTTAACGACTCAACAACCCATTCGTATCAGTCGCGACAAAATGTAGCCGCATTCTGTCTATATTAAACCCTGTCCCTACACCAGCGCAATCTTCCAGTGCGCATCAAATAGAGGATTTCTGAGCCTTCGATTTTAAAACTTGTATGACGAGATTGTCGTGCGGTGATGGTATGAAGCAATCTCTTCATCATAGCTTGCTTTAAAGGGATACTCCACCGTTTTTTTCATATTTAACTATGTTATTCCCTTAACTAAGACGAGTTGATACACACCTCTCTCGTCTCAGTGCGTGCACTTAATCGCTCTGGCGCGCGGCGACACTATGATAGCACTTAGCTTAGCCCAGGTCATTCATTAGGGACCAAACAGAGATAAAGTTAGAAGCGACCAAACACCTCCACGTTTTCCCGATTTAAATACAGTTACACGACCAAGTATGCTGACACAAAATAAAACGTGCACTTTTCTAAGCGGGTTAAATTGATAACTATAATGAATGGCGGAATAACACATTTTTCAGGAGTGATGATATTAAGTGCTCTTCCGCCATACATTATAGTTATCCTTTTTACCCACTTAGAAAAGTGCACGTTTTATTTTGTGTCACCATACTTGGTCGTGTAACTGTATTTAAATTCGCTTCTAACTTCATCTCTGTTTGGTCCCTAATGAATGAACTGGGCTAAGCTAAGCGCTATCAAAGTGTCGCCGCGCGCCAGAGCGATCGAGTGCACGCACTGAGACGAGAGAGGTGTGCATCAACGTCTTAGTTAAGGGAATAACAGTTTAATATGAAAAAAAACGGTGGAGTATCCCTTTAAATCTTGCGATTTTCTCTGATTTTCACTGGGCCTTGACTCTATCTGATCATAGATGGGGTTTATTGTAACTTTGGGGGGGGGGGGGGGGGGGGGTGAATGCAAACCAATCCCTTCTTAAACCCTCATATGGACCTATCTACCATTTTAAGCTGCCCCAAAACACTCATAG
Organism: Phoxinus phoxinus; assembly: GCF_949152265.1. Lineage (NCBI taxonomy): Eukaryota > Metazoa > Chordata > Actinopteri > Cypriniformes > Leuciscidae > Phoxinus > Phoxinus phoxinus. The sequence goes on along the minus strand of NC_136900.1, from coordinate 2,533,387 downwards.
CCATGATAGTTCACATCAGCAATAAATATCCTGTCATTATTTCTCAAATATGTGTGATCTTCATTCTTCTGTGGAACACAAATGCTCTTTCTGAAGCACTCAATGGCTTAAAGCAACAACTACAAAACATTTAGAGGATCCTTGGTAACTGTTAAATCTCATTAAAGCAAAATATCTTGCATTTATGTTTTGTTTTGAGTGCCACAGATGAAAGACGGTCACACGAGTCCGGGACGACATCATGCACCACCACCACAAACCCTCTTCCAAGCTTGTGCTTATCTCAATAATCTCCATGAAACACATATAATTCAAAATCAAGATCATAGCTGCATCTTATATAGTACAAACAGCAACATGTCTTCCTGCTGAGCACACACACACACACACACACACACACACACACACACATCGTAGAGCCTCTGCTGGATGATAATACAATCAGTTCACATATCTCAATGGCAATGTTGCACATTTTCACATCCCTGATAGGAATTCATGTCTACAAGTTGGACCTCTTGTTCATTTAAATAAAATAAAATAAAACTAAAACAGAGGAAAAGAGTAGGAGTGATTGAGCATCTTCACTTTAAATGTCATGAGAAAACGGTGTCAAACATTCAAACACAAAACAACATGGCTCATAAAATAGGCTATATTCAGAAAAGAGACACTGAAGAGTAATGAAACACACACACATTATTTTAGAAAAGCATTATGACTATCAAAACATGAACAGCTCTGACAGCCAAGTAGACACGTATGGGTTACAAAGCTAAAAGGGAGAGTCTCCGGTTACGGTAGAAACTCCCTAAAGTGCTAAATATATTTCAAATTCATTCACAATGTATTAGTATCTCAACGGCAACAGAGAGTTTTTGATTTAATGTTGTACTAGGTTGGTTTCTACTAAAAAACAGATTAACGGTGGCAATAAATGGAGAAGATTCAACTGGAAGTCAAGAACACAATACAAAGTAGCAAAGTGCCAATATACTTAATGGCTTAACGGGTCACATGATATGCCGACATGCCGAACAGTGGCCTCAATAAAGTGGACCCTTATATGTCCATCAAGAAAAGGAGCCGTGGCGAGATCCATAGCTAACATGTCCCGCCAAAACAACACATTACAAGCTTTCAGAAACATAGATATAAGTGAAGACCCCAACTGAGACGACCCTTAGATAAGCTTAGATAATACCGACATGAGACGCGAGATGTAAAGGAACACGACAAGCGGTGAGGACGGTGGTCTACTGACGTGAGGCTCGCACTACTCATCTTTAATGGTCCAAGAAATCCCGAGGAAGCGTCTTTCCCTGCTCCTGAAAACGCTCCAGAAGTTCGTCTATCTTGTCGTCAAGGTTGTTGGACTGGTCCAGTAAGGTCTGAATCTGCGCATTACTCTGAAGCTGGGTCTGATCCTGATCCGAACCGGGATGGCCCATGGTGACGAGCTGATCGGACAACGCCGGACCAGGAGAGTTTATTAGCTGTCCACACTCTAATAAAACACGGAAAGATTAGGCTTGAAAGGCACATTCTGCAATAAAGCCAATTTAATGCAACATCTGAAGGTGTTCACATTGATTCATGAGGAAATAAATGTAGGACAGACTTGGTTTTAACCATCTGGGATTTACTGGATCATTAAATGTTGTCATTCCACAGTGGACCACTACTCCAATACCAGAACCCACTTCTCACCCAATAGGGACCAGGTCAGGGGTGTGCAGTCCTGCTCCTGGAGGTCCACTGTCCTGCAGAGTTTAGCTTCGAACCGCAGAGCAACACAGCTAAGCCAGCTAATCAAGGGCTGCGTTTACACTTGGCATTAAAGGATTAGTTCACTTTAAAAAAAACTTTTGCTGATAATTTACTCACCCCGATGTCATCCAAGATGTCCATGTCTTTCTTTCTTCAGTCGAAAAGAAATTACAGTTTTTGATGAACACATTTCTCCATATAATGGACGTCAATGGGCCCCAAACGGGTCAAGGTCCAGATGACAGTGTCAGCGCCGCTTCAAAGGGCTTTAAACGACACCAGACGATGAATACGGTCTTATCTAGCGAAACGTGCGCTCATTTCAAAAATATATTAAAAAGTTTAAATTTTATAAGCACAAATGCTCGCCTTGCTCTGTTCTGTGATGTGACGTCACGTAATACGCAATTACGTTGAAAAGGTCGCGCTTCTATGAAAAGTAAAACATTTCTGTCCTGATGAAAATTTTCTTTTAGGCTTTTTCATATTACAACACCCAGGATACGCACACGAAATGGGCATTTTAAACGATAAACTGACACAAAGACATTTGAATATGTGTATATGGTCCTCCTTCCGCACATCTGTAAACACTGACTCGGTACGTCGGTACGTCAAGCGTGACCTTTTCAACGTAATTGCGTATTACGTGACGTCACGAACGTGCATCACAGAACAGAGCAAGGCGAGCATTTGTGCTTATAAAACTTAAACTTTTTTATTTATTTTTGAAATGACGATGGTTTCGCTAGATAAGAGCCGTATTCATCGTCTGGTGTCGTTTAAAGCCCGTTGAAGCGGCGCTGACACTGTCATCTGGACCTTGAACCGTTTGGGGCCCATTGACGTCCATTATCTGGAGAAATGTTTTCATCAAAAACCTTAATTTCTTTTCGACTGAAGAAAGAAAGACATGGACATCTTGGATGACATCGGGGGGAGTACATTATCAGCAAAAGTTTTTTTTAAGTGAACTAATCCTTTAACATGCGAGCACCGTGATCCGATCAAGCAGATCGGATCATAAGCCAATCAGGACACGGTGCGTTTACACCTGTCCACATCAAGAGGCTTCTGTATCTGGATAACAGATCGGATCTCGCATTCCCGCAGGAAAAAAGTTGGTGCAAAGTCGACCTGAAGTGGTGGATTTTCGTTTATAAAACGTTTTAAGTCGAGGGACATTTTACAAATCTCGCAAAATGAGGATGAAGCAAGTGCTAATAATGTGGATAGATGCCGTAATGGAAACGGTACAGAGAAACGTATCCGAGAACGTTGCCAACTGTGCTGGGAAAAATGCGTGTCGTCCACCTGTGAATGGAGACACGACGGCTGGATTACGTTTACATTACACTGAGATCCGATCACAATGCGTCCTCGACTCCGTCTGGACCTGGACACGCTAATCGGAGAACATTCCCATCATAAACGCGTTTACACACGTCTTTTCAGTGCGTATGTGGACAACATCCGGATACAGGGCGCATGTGAATGCCAGGTGTAAACGCAGCCAAGGTCTTACTAAAAAAGGTCATACTAGAAACTTCCAGGCAGGCGTGTTGAGGCAAGCTGGAGCCAAACCCTGATGAACAGTAGCCCTTCAGGAGCAGGTCTTCACACCCCAGGGGGCCGGTTGCACCAGCTGGACGTACACCCGGTCGTTAGACTAAGCTTAACGTAAAATGCGCTTTAAGTCCTGCGTAAAATTAATACCTGTTGCACTATCTGGGAGTAGCCCACATCTGAGACTAAATCTTACGCCTATTCAAAGGTAGGTATAACGTGAGAAGTCTTGACTTGTTTCCATGGTGAAAATAAAGATAAATAAAAACGTTGAGACAATGGCGCGTCTGGTATACAGGCTACATTCAAATTTGTAACCATAGTAATGCAAACGGCATCTCAACTATCAGTGCGGTAGAAGATGTCAAGGTGTACTCGCATCGTCTACGCTAAGCGTAGCTGCGCCTAGTCGTAGTTTTAGATGGTGCAACAGGTGTAAATATTAATCGGAAAGACCAGCGTATAGCTTGCACACAACTTTTTTTACAACCCAGCTGGTGCAACCGGCCCCTGGACTGGGTCAAGGACAAAACTATCTTTCAGAACATCTCAACACGATCCAATGGTATTTTTATTCTGCAGTCATTAGGCTAAGATTTTAACTCTGATTTATTGTTGACCTAATAGCACTGGCCATTGGGAATCTCAAAAAACTTCTGAAGAGGGTTTTGGACCCCTCACAACCGCATTTCTCCCTCATCTAACACACCTAATTCAACTCACCAGCTCACTTAATAGAGACTGCGAGATTTAAATTAGGTGTGTCCAATGAGGGAGATGAGCAAAATGTGCTGTGATGGGGTGTCCCCAAGACAGGGAAGGTCTACAGGTTGTCCCAATAGTACCCCGTTTTTTTCCCTTCAAATCTATTGTTATTTGCTATCACTGCAACTCTTAATAGCATGTTGACTTAATTGCACTTACCACTGGGAATCTCAAAGAGAAAAAGGCCTGCTTGTCCTGGTTGTCCAGGCTGGCTGAGAGTTCCCCCAATAGCGGTCTGAAAGAGCTGGCTGGGCGGTTGCTGGGGGGTTGTGGGAGAGGAGTTCTGTAGGCCGCTCACTGCCACACCACTCGCGCCACTGAATATGGTGGATGCTGCCGCAGTCGGAGGCAAGTCCTGAGAACTTGCACCACCTTGCAGGGCTAAAATTGCTGACTGAGGCAAAAAACTGTTGACAGAAGGTTGGTCTGTAGGAGAGACAGGGGTTACGCCGGTGGCACTGGGGACAACCTGCATAGGTTGCTGATCCTGAAACAGTTCTGTCCGTGTTGAAGGCATACTGGCAGACGAGTCACTCACAATGGTGCTCTGGTCTTGAAAAGACATGGGCTCTGCAGAGTCTTGTTGGGCAACATTCACAACACTGGCTTGCGGAAAAATAATTGATGGATTCTGAGTTGACTGGGCTGCCGGAACGGTAGGTTGGTTTGAAGGGTTGTTCGCAGTAACGTTTTCAGAGCTGGGAACAACTTGCATGGGTTGCTGCTCCTGAAAGATATTTTCTGGGAGGCGGTCACTTCCTAGTGAAGCTTGGTTCTGGCCACTGAATAACAGAGCCTGGGGCAGATCAAGGGGATTAATGGTTGTGGTACAGAACAATATGCCTGTCTGCGTTTGTTGCTGATTTGGAGATATTGTGGCAATATTTGGGAAAAGAGGGGCTTGTTGGGGTGTTGCCATCTGTTGTTGTTGGGGAGCCTGTTGTTCCATTGGGGTGGACAACTGTGTTTGTCCCTGAAAAAGTGAGACGGTCTGGGCGTCAGTTCCAGAGGTCTGCATGGGTGTGAGGAAAGTTATCTGTTGCTGCTGGTTCTGGTTATTATCCGATGGCAGCTGGCTAGGCAACACACTTTGCGTAATAAACAGGCTAGTTGAAGGAGCCTGCTGTTCTGTGGGCAGATTGGTGCTTGTTAGCATTGTCATGGTACCAGGAAATAAGGCTGCTTGAACCTGTGGTGACTTTGAGGATCCAAAGAGTACTGTCTGCGAGTCTTGCGTCTCGGTCAAGGGGTTATGACTCTGAAAGAGCGGCTGAGGAGGTGAAGGTTGAGAGGATGGTTGCTGCAGAAAGCTAGACGTCTCAATGGTCATAAGACCTCCAGTCTGCTGGAAAAGTGCAGTCTGCTGCTGGGGTGGGTTCTGGAGGAAGCCGTCTGAGGGCTGCGAGAGAGCATCCGTCTGTGAGGAGCTTTGCTGTTCGTTGGTGAAGCTCGGTGTGCACTGCATGGGAATCTGTGTCTGCAGGAGCTCGGACTGCAAATGTTGCTTTAGGTTCTCTAAAACTTCCTGATGCTGAAGAGTTTCTAAATTTATCTGATGCTGTTGCTGCTGTTGAATATTATCTATGACTTTTTGATGCTGCAGAGTCACTATTGAACTTTGTTGCTGAATGTTCTCAAGAACTTTCTGGTGGTGTTGTTGATGCTGTAGATTCTCCAACACTTTGTGTGTTTGCTGCTGCTGCTGAATGTTGCCAAGAGCCTGTTGCTGGAGGTTTTCCAAGACCTTCTGGTGTTGCTGTAAATTTTCAAGGACTGTTTGTTGATGCTGTAGATCCACAAGTGCCTTCTGTTGCTGTTGATGTAGATTCTCCAGTATATTCTGCTCTTGCTGCTGCTGCTGCTGGTTGGTTAGAGACGTCTCATTTCCACCCAACCTTAAACTGTTCATGTTTTCCTGGACGTGTTGCTGAAGGGTCTCCGCAGACGGCGCTGGACTATAGAGTACAGAGTTTAGCTGCTGTTGTGCTTGCAGCTCTCTTACTGCTCTCTCTAGCTGTGCAACCCCGTCCTGGGGCAAAAGCGCCTGAACCTGTGGCTGCTGGGATGGAGGATTACGAGAGTCTATGCCCACCAATACCATTCCACTTCCATCTGTACTGTTGTCCTCTGGAGACAAGGTTTCTGGGGTTTCCCGCAAGAACTGCTGAGGGACCTGAGGGGGAACCGGCTGGAGAACCGTTGTGTCTTCTGACAAGGACACTTGGAACGATGCAGGGGAAGGAATGTCCTGCTTCTGAATGGTGGACAAGGTTTCTTGAGTCGTAAATATTTGAGCCGATGACTGTGGCGAGTCGACGGGTTGGAGAGCCACAGGGCTTGGAAAAGACTTTGTGGCAGAGGGAAGGACAGTACTTATCTCCAAGATTTGTTGGGTTGAACTAAGGGCCTCTACAGGCTGCATTGCGAAAATAAGAAAATAATCTGTTAATTTTCATGTCGCATTCATAAAAACAATACTTTGCTTCTTAAACTAAAAGATTCCAAGGTTAAAACTGGAAAATTAACTCAAAAGGGATGGCCTTTAAAATGATAGTACCTTAAAGATGTCTGAATGTGTTGCGTTGCAGGAGACATCCATAGGTTCTTCTCGTTTGACCATAGGTAACAATAAGACATTGTTTAGACAACTGGTCTCTGTTTGCATTGCTGTAAACAAAGTAATGAAACATTTGAGCTCAAGCTTTAAAGCGGTTCGGCAGCAAAGCATGAAAATATTTTTGATAATACCACACCTTTTATCTGCTCTTCAAAGGTACAAGCCTTGACTGTGGCTGGCAGTTCTGACTTCACTGGTATTTCAACTTTCTCTGTATGAAAAGAGTTAAAATAATGGATGATGACATCATCAACTAGTGTGAAAGTGCAATCTTACACTTTGTCCCATTAAGGGGTGTCACCAAAACAAAGTTTCACAAGGTAAATTGAAGATACTTGATAGCAATATTCACAAAAACAATAGCCTGTAATCTTCAGCCAAAGATACGAAGACATTGTTTTTGATGTTTTTCTTTTCAACTGAATAAAAAACTGGACACTCCAGGAGAGTTACAAAGCACCATTAGCATGGCCAAATTAATATTCATGAGCTAAGTCTCAACTATACAAAGATTCACAATTCCATACCTGTTTTACCAAAGTACCTTTGCTTGATGTACCCGAGTTTACTTTACACAACTTACCCAAGTAAGACATGCATGGCTCACCATCCTTTGTTGGTCCTGCAAAACATTCCTTTCAAAGGCCAAACAGTGTCCCTAACCCCACCCCTAAAATAAGACCCAAATGATTGGTTGTTTGAGCCCCTAACCACAGCCATTTCCAATAAAATAAGACAGGTTCCAACTCTACAATAAGACAAGTTTTTATTGTAGAGTACTGTATGTCTGGGACTTTACAAATAAGAAAATGACACACCTTGCTTACAGTCAACACATCCTTACAATTTTTCTAATGAACTTCTGAGCTGGATACCTGTTAATATTATAAACATATCCTCTCTTCACCAACCTGTGAGAGGAGTGTAGGTAAAAGGCTGTAGATCATGCGTTCGCCCTGCGTTGGTCACTACAGCAATCCCAACAGAGACTGGGGCGGCCACTGTCTGGTCAAGATATGGGGGAACCTTCACCACTAGATGATTCTGGGTCGAATTATGTAGAGAAGATGCTTTAGACAAGATATTTTCGGATAAGCATTTTCACTAGAACTAAAAACTGTAATGCCATGTCTTCCACTTGCCTGATGGAAAAGTTCCATGTCAATTTCTGCTTCAGCTTGCCAGCCACTCTCATCTGAGAAGAAGAATTAAAACAGGAAGCAACAAGATGTACTTTGGTGAAAAACATTCCACATACTCTGGACAGATGAGGAGTAGGAATATGTTCATCATACTATGCAATAGGGATGTCAATTTTCACAAATTCCCATGATCGATTGTCGTTTAAATTAACGATCGATTAATCGTTAGCCTTAATACTGCGATATGCGTCTGCTGCAGTGCATGGCAACAGCAGGACAGGGTCGGCAAATACTGCTCAACACGCGATGTTCCTCACCAAATGGTTGAGAATGGTTTTTAATTGAAATAAAGGGCTAGTAGGATTGTAAAATGTTTCGATGTGATTGATCATTTAATTAAATTAATTATTTAATAATCAAATATAATGACTACTACTAATACAACGCGTCACCAGTGCCGCCTCAGATGCAGAGTGTGTGACTGTGGACGTGCTCTCGCTGAACATGGCAACTAAACCCAATGCCTCACAACGATTTAATACAATAGTGTTCTCATGTTATGTAATATGTCAGTCCCAAATTATTCATCGTTATTATTAGTCGTAGGGTACCGTTAACCTGGAGCACTTAGTTTGCTAGCGCGTTATTTGACTCAAAGAAACGCATCCTATATGAGATTCATCAGATATATTCAAAATAAACATAATATTACAAATTATTTCTGCACAAAATGACGCGAACGAACAAGTGAACTTGAACTAAGTTATTCATTCAGAATGATCATGTTGTGGACACGTTCTTCCTGGAGCAACGCGACACGGCAACTAAACTCAAATAATGCACAATGTTTTATTACAATATTGTTCTCTTTATAATGTTATGTAATATGACAGTCCTCCCAATAGTCATTAGTCGTGCAGTGCCGTGTGAGCCGCGTGCGCTGAAGCTGATCACGCGCACTACAGCGCTAATTCAAGGGATGCATCCAATATAAGATAAATCAGATATAGATCGGCATACACAAAATAAACACAATATTACAACTTACATTTGCACAAAACCAAAGGCTGCGAATGAACACGCAAACTTAGTCATGAAGCTGTAAAATGATCCCAAAACAAAACGCGCTGGCTTTGTTTCGCGGTTGAGCAGCGCACGCGCATAAACCTGCTTAATCCATGATCGAGAAGTTGTATCGATTAAATGTATTATCGACAATTAATCGATCGTCGATTAATCGTTAACATCCCTACTATGCAAGTTAAATTTCATGTGTCATTGCATTCTGAAAGGTGAAAAAGTATGCAATGCTATTCCATCATTGCCACGTGGCGCATTATGCTAATACCCAGTATAAAGTTAATGTTTTTATGGTATAAGATGTCCAAGTACCTGTAGAATTTTCCTGAAAAAGAACTTTGGTTCCTTTGAGAAAGTTCTTGCCGATGATAAAGACCTCTTCTCCTCCGGCGACAGAACAACTGTGAAGACTCTTCTTAAGGATTTCTGGCACTCCAGCAGGTTGAGCTGAAAACGTGACACACAGAATATAGTTACAATTAAATGGTTAGAATAAAATCCTGTAATATCAAATCTATACCCTGTGCACTTACTGCATAAGATAGGAGAGGAGAGAGTCTGAAGGGTCAGGACAGATCCGTCAGGTCTTGGGATGTTGACTCTGAAGGCCAAACGAGCTCGAGTGCTCTTCTTTTTGGAGCCAGCAACCCCTATACGAGCTTCAACATCGGCATTCCTCAGCTTCAAGATGCCCACACAGTCCACGCTGCCAACACACATCACATTACACTTTACCAAACTAAAACACATCAACTGAAAGTGATTAGACCACAGACGGATGATCCTTACGGTAGGGTCATGGAGCTGGTCGGCTCAAGGTTCACTTCGATAACTGTGGTCCCCTCGATATCCACTTCCTTGCATGCCGTTGTGTTGCGGCCCGTCACTCTGCAGGCTTGATAAAACCCATGAGGCTTCACACGTCCAGCGTCATTAGCCACAAATACTTGGAGCACCACTGGTTCACCGACTCCCTCTAACTGATGTACCACATATAGAAACATTACATTTTACATTCATGTATTTGGCAGCCGCTTTTATCCAAAGCGACTTACATTGCATTTCAAGGCACACATTCTACTTCCCTGGGAAACGAACACATGACTGTTCTGTACTACTTCCATAAATGCATATTTGTACGGATAATATAATGTTATTTAAATTCTTACTTTGATTGTGGGGAATCCCTGCTGGGTGCGGTCTTTGACGGATCCTCTGCTTCCCTCGGTGAGGTATCGTGCTCTGTGCTGAGTCTCCGGCTGGATCAGGATCTTCAGCTCCTTCCCTTCGCTCTTCTGCGGGTGCTGGATGGAGAGAATCCCCCCTTTCTGATTGTTTGACACTTCCAGGGAGCTAAAGGTATGATAAAAACAAGCAATTCAAACATCGTCTATCATGTTGAATTTTTTTGATGCGCAAATAGGGCTGCCCGATTAATCGCTATGAAACCGCACGCGATTTGGCAAAGGCTGTGATTACTTTATGTGCAGCTTGTCAGTGCAGCGGCTGATCGGCAGTAAATGCTGCTCCATCTGAACACTAGAGGGCGTCTCTCTCACACACACACACACACCACATATCCCTCGGAGCACTAGAGGGCGTCTCTCACACGCAGAAGTACGATAACACACATCATTCCAGGAAATCACTATGGGCATCATCACTGTATCTGAATAAACAGAAGTTTGAAACGCTTTGATTGATTAAACATGACTAATAAACACACGACTGCCTTATTCCCTGTAAGAAGCACATCTGTCGTTATGAAGTGAGTTTGGAGTGAAAGCATGTTATTAAATGTTGTCTTTTGTTTGGACATTCATAAATGCTTCTCATGTTTGGGAAAGATGTTTGATGCGTGTTGCTTTTTCAAATGCTTGTTATAAGAGACTCAAACTCAGTGCTTTCCGATGGAGAGCGTTCACAGAGCCGATCATCACTGACGAGCTGCGCGTGAAAGATAATCACAGGCTTCACGATTTCATAATCGCGATAAGCCAAATCGGTTTAAGTGCGATATCATGTAAATTGCGATTAATACTGCAGCCCTATTCATATTGCATTTTTTTGTGGCGCAAACTTAGAAAATGTAAGGACACCAACCTCACTTTGGGTGTGACTTTGGAGTCTGAACCCAGTTGCGAAAGAACAAAGTGTGGCGCTTTGGCGCTGTCTGCATCGAACACATCCATGCCGGCCTCCTCGCGGGCCGCGGGCTTCGGCCCCGGACGCTGCCGCGGAGTTCTCTTCCGGGACTTTCTGGGCACTTCAGTGTTGTCGTTGTACGAGCTGCTGCTGCCCATGCTAAAGTTGGACACCGAGTCGTCCATCCACATGCTGCCGCTCTGCTCCGAGTCCGGGTTGGGGAGCAGGTCATCCTGGCAGGACATCCGGCTGTCGTCCAGCAGGTCCTCGGGGGGCGGGGAGATGCTCAGGACGGTGCGGCGCTTCGAGGGGGTCGCCTGGCTCTCGCCCGCAGCGGAGCCGGGCTCCACACCTACTCTCTCGGGCACCCCCTCGGGGGCGGGCCCGAGCCTGGACGCCGGCTCCTGCGCGGAGGTAGCAGAGAGCATGCTGGGACAGGAAGGAAGCGTGCTGAGTCCTCCAGGGGAGGAGGCAGCGGGGCAAGTGGCGGCAGCATCTGTAGTGTGCACAATGCAGAACAGTTAAAACCGGTCCCTTTAAATCTGGCTAGCCGTCCCGATCAAGCAGTGAAACTCGACATGGTATCTGGTCAATGCCCTTTATCGGTTTTTGAATGTTGGTGTTAAATTGCTAATTAAAAGTTAAGCTTATGCATTGTCCAATACCGTAATTCTTTCATGTTAATTTGTATGATGGCCCAATAACTGAATCCTACCATTAAAAAGCAAAAAATAAACATGCATAAGGGGTATACAGAGCATTTGTTGTCACGTCTGCATAACCCAGTGCTGATCTATTCAAGCCTTTAACAGACAAGTTCTGATGGCCAATGATAACTCAGAGTAGTGCATGCCGATTGGGCGGACTGGTACTGGTTGATGCGGACCTATTCAAAACAGCCTCTCATAGACTCATGATATTGGACAATGAAAACTCTGAGGTGTTGACTAATGCATGCCAATTGGACAATTTGGTTGGGACTGAGCGTAGCCATGGAGACAGAATAAACAAGCTTCTGACCTACGAAGCAGAGAACTGCAGACCATTTTATATGCAGACTCTCCCTGATTCAGAGGGAACTCCCTGGAATAAAAACGACAAATGACAGCGAATAAACAATAAGTGCTGGTCATCCAATGTAGATATCTGCACATTTTTGGTCAGAATCATGAGCAAAAAAAAAAAATCATCATTTTCATAAAAACATCTGTTTTTATAAATTACTATTTTATTGGGTCAGTTTTGGTAAAAAAAAAAAAATCTGTCCTAGTTTGGTTGACCTCAAATGTATTGATGCATAAACTGCTTTGCTTAAATATCCCTCAGCTTTCTGTCAAAACAGGAGGTAGTGTAACATTAACCTGGCTACTTATATTTGCATTCAGAGTATTGCCTTTTAATTAGAACTGGGCAATATATTTAGTATTATTTTGTTGATGAAGCAAAATATCAAAATGATTTGAAACACATCAACCAATCAAAGAAAAACTGAAATTTAATTAATTTCGGCAACTGTATTAAATTAACCAAAAGTATGCGTGACTCTAGATGCATGACTCTAGATAGAAGGTTTACAGACATCCTTGTGTGGCATTGGATTTTTAATGTGCCAAATGATTTAAAGGGGACCTATTATTATTATTATTATTATTATTATGATGTCCCTTTATGTCTCAGATGTCCCCTTGACATGTGTGTCAAGTTTCAGCTCAAAATACCCCACAGTTCATGTATTATACCATGCCCAAAATGGCAGTTTGGATGAAAGCAAAAACATGCAGTTTTCGTGTATCTTTAAATGCAAATGAGCTGCTAGTCCCCGCCCCCATTTCCGGGAGTGGGCGGAGCCTGTGCTTCAGATACTCGGGCAGCAACAAAACGGGCGAAACACATTTAGGCAATTTCCGCAGAACGTGTTTTTGCATTATTTTAATTTTTTAATGTTATCATTATCAGCCCAATATAAAAATTTAGTCGGAACTGCTAGAAAAAGGAGTGGAATCACTTTAAAAAAGGAAAATCCAGTTTAGTACAACATGTGCAGTGCAAGTCTGTCATATAGGCTACATAAAACTATAATGAGAACATCATAATTGTGTGTTTGGGACATGGCTTTTAATGGTGAGACTTGTTTTTGTAACCAGGCTTTCAAAACTTGGATTTAGATTGGCCAATATACCGATTATCGGCCTTCAAATATAAAGAATTATCAGTTATCGGCGCATCCCTATTTCATATGTCAGCAAAGAAAAGTGAGAATATCACAGGAAGAACAAGTCATGACATTTTGATTAAAGATTACGAAGTCGATGAATTTACGTTAAAAAAGCACAGATGAGTGAATCATTAAGAAATAAAACAATCAATTTTGATTTCATCCAGATTATTAAATACTGTATTAATGCTGTTAATATGTATTGTAATACTGGTGCATCAAATTATTTTCATATTGTGCGTTTTATTTACTTGACAAAAATGGCTGTTGAAAAAACCTAAACGATTTTTCCAGAGCAAATGCATTCGTAGACAAGACTGTAAATATTTGAATATAGAGTCATATTAAATATAGGGTTTCTTTTGTTCTGCTATATTGCCCAGCCCTACTCTGATTACAAGCCATTTTATCATTAGTTGAAAGAAGCCAAGGCCTCCCCAAAAAGAAGTGAAAAGATTGAGAGAAAAGCCTCAAATTAGGCCTAACGCCAATATATTTGTAGACAAAGATAAAAAATGGCTTCTAATGAAATGATTTTAGGTGTCATCTAATGGGCTGAGGACCGCTGCCAGCGAGTGCGGTTTATATTTCATTGACTGGCTTCAACCACAACAGGCCGAGACTCCAGAAGAGGGTCTGGGGGAAATCAGGACACCACTCAACCTCAATAACAGGAAGCTCTCAACAGGTTTAATGGGACAGGTCAAGAAAAACACTCAAAACCAGTTAGTCTGCCAAATCTGAAATGACCAAAAGGAGAGAGAAAAAAAACATGTAAAAGAAAAAACCTAAAAAAGTCTGGATGTCCAGATGGGTTTTAAAAGAGTGTGACATCAAGTGAAAACGGGAAGCAGAGGTCCGAAGCACTAGAAAGAAATGGTCACAAACACACACACACACACAAAAAGATCACACCACCAAAAGAGAAAAGTATAGTAAAGATCCAGAAGCACACAGGAATCAGAGGATGTTTAGCTTCACACACACACACACAGAAACTGAACAGAGGCGGGTGGAGCGGCGTGAGCGCAGGAGTGTGTGCGGCGTGAACGCAGGAGTGTGTGTGGCGTGAGCATAGGAGTGTGTGTGGCGTGAGCGCAGGAGTGTGTGTGGCGTGAGCGCAGGAGTGTGTGTGGCGTGAGCGCAGGAGTGTGTGCGGCGTGAGCGCAGGAGTGTGTGCGGCGTGAGCGCAGGAGTGTGTGCGGCGTGAGCGCAGGAGTGTGTGCGGCGTGAGCGCAGGAGTGTGTGCGGCGTGAGCGCAGGAGTGTGTGCGGCGTGAGCGCAGGAGTGTGTGCGGTGTGAGCGCAGGAGTGTGTGTAGCGTGAGCGCTGGAGTGTGTGTAGCGTGAGCGCTGGAGTGTGTAGCGTGAGCGCTGGAGTGTGTGTGGCGTGAGCGCTGGAGTGTGTGTAGCGTGAGCGCTGGAGTGTGTAGCGTGAGCGCTGGAGTGTGTAGCGTGAGCGCTGGAGTGTGTGTAGCGTGAGCGCTGGAGTGTGTAGCGTGAGCGCTGGAGTGTGTAGTGTGAGCGCTGGAGTGTGTAGCGTGAGCGCTGGAGTGTGTGTAGCGTGAGCGCTGGAGTGTGTAGCGTGAGCGCTGGAGTGTGTAGCGTGAGCGCAGGAGTGTGTGTAGCGTGAGCGCTGGAGTGTGTAGCGTGAGCGCTGGAGTGTGTGTGGCGTGAGCGCTGGAGTGTGTGTAGCGTGAGCGCTGGAGTGTGTAGCGTGAGCGCTGGAGTGTGTAGCGTGAGCGCTGGAGTGTGTGTAGCGTGAGCGCAGGAGTGTGTGCGGCGTGAGCGCTGGAGTGTGTGCGGCGTGAGCGCTGGAGTGTGTGTAGCGTGAGCGCTGGAGTGTGTAGCGTGAGCGCTGGAGTGTGTAGCGTGAGCGCTGGAGTGTGTGTAGCGTGAGCGCTGGAGTGTGTAGCGTGAGCGCTGGAGTGTGTAGCGTGAGCGCTAGAGTGTGTGTAGCGTGAGCGCAGGAGTGTGTAGCGTGAGCGCTGGAGTGTGTAGCGTGAGCGCTGGAGTGTGTGTAGCGTGAGCGCAGGAGTGTGTGTAGCGTGAGCGCAGGAGTGTGTGCGGCGTGAGCGCTGGAGTGTGTGCGGCGTGAGCGCTGGAGTGTGTGTAGCGTGAGCGCTGGAGTGTGTAGCGTGAGCGCTGGAGTGTGTAGCGTGAGCGCTGGAGTGTGTGTAGCGTGAGCGCTGGAGTGTGTGTAGCGTGAGCGCTGGAGTGTGTAGCGTGAGCGCTAGAGTGTGTGTAGCGTGAGCGCAGGAGTGTGTAGCGTGAGCGCTGGAGTGTGTAGCGTGAGCGCTGGAGTGTGTAGCGTGAGCGCAGGAGTGTGTAGCGTGAGCGCTGGAGTGTGTAGCGTGAGCGCTGGAGTGTGTGTAGCGTGAGCGCTGGAGTGTGTGTAGCGTGAGCGCAGGAGTGTGTAGCGTGAGCGCTGGAGTGTGTAGCGTGAGCGCTGGAGTGTGTAGCGTGAGCGCTGGAGTGTGTAGCGTGAGCGCTGGAGTGTGTAGCGTGAGCGCTGGAGTGTGTAGCGTGAGCGCTGGAGTGTGTAGCGTGAGCGCTGGAGTGTGTGGCGTGAGCGCTGGAGTGTGTAGCGTGAGCGCTGGAGTGTGTAGCGTGAGCGCTGGAGCGTGTGTGGCATGAGCGCTGGAGTGTGTGTGGCGTGAGCGCTGGAGTGTGTGTAGCGTGAGCGCTGGAGTGTGTAGCGTGAGCGCTGGAGTGTGTGGCGTGAGCGCTGGAGTGTGTAGCGTGAGCGCTGGAGTGTGTGTAGCGTGAGCGCAGGAGTGTGTGTAGCGTGAGCGCTGGAGTGTGTGTAGCGTGAGCGCTGGAGTGTGTGTAGCGTGAGCGCTGGAGTGTGTGTAGCGTGAGCGCTGGAGTGTGTGTAGCGTGAGCGCTGGAGTGTGTGTACCTGAGGCCAGGGCCGCAGCAGGGGGGGGGCCCGCCTCTCCGCCGCTCTTCTGGCTCATGGGGAGCCGGCTGTCCTGCTGATCCACCGAGGGCAACTGCAGCTCTTTGGGGAGCAGGTCATACACCGACTCTGCAGCAGAGGGCGCCGGCGGAGGTTAGGGCGGCACACACACATTAGCATTCAGAACATTATTAGAATAAAAAACTAAACTGAACATTCGAATGCAAAAACCATGCAATGAAATATTTGAAAAATCTATTATGACAATCTGAGCTTGTTTGCTGGACACCTCGTCACACAGCCGCTTTTAGGCATTTTCCTGTCTTTAGTTAGAAGCAAGAAATGACGAGGAGGAGCCTCTCGCCATGCAGTCAATGGAGACGGTTGGATTGTTTCCCCGCCGGTGTGGGCGTGGCCTAAATGCGCTCTGTCTCTATAAGTCGCTCCGGAGTATAAGTTGCATCAGTCAAAAAATGTGTCATGAAGAGGAAAAAAACATATATAAATCGCACTGGACTATAAGTCGCATTTATTTAGAAATTAATTTCACAAAATCCAAGACCAAGAACAGACATTTAATCTGGAAAGGTTATTCAGCTCCACAACAGCACACAGAACAACAGCTGAATAGTGTCCGGTGTGTTAGCGTAACACATTATCAGTTATTCAGCTGCACAACAGCATAAAGAATATATACCTGGAGTCTGAATATGCTAAACTAACATTAGCCAGCGAGTCCAACAAGTTACCGGTCAGCAAGTTACCGGTCAGCAAGTTCACCAAGCTCCCGATCTCACTCCTCAACACTGAATACATTGAGTTCTTCCTCGGTGTCGCTTCTGAACAACTCCGCTAACTAGAGCGCCCTCTCGCGGCTGCAGACGGTAATGTTTTCTCTTGGTTCATCTCAGTCAGTATGAATTAATTTTGATATATAAGTCGCACCTGACTATAAGTCACAGGACCAGTCAAACTATGGAAAAAAAATATGGTACTTTTCTCCTCTAACATTAAATCCGCGTGAACCGGAAGTTGCAAACTACTTTTCTCAAGTGTTGTGACGCATTTCCGAGTGAAAGGGAATATTGAACAGAGGGTTTTACTCCAGCGCTCCTCCTCTCCATCTCTCGCCCACAGCAGAGTTTGAGGGAGTGGTTAAGCGATTAAACAACCCAAGCCGTCAAGCCTACGTCATCAGAAAAAGAACCATTCCAGACCCGGAAGTAACTTTTCAAACTTTGATTAAAGGGGTCATGACATGAGAAACCAAATTTGCCTTGATCTTTTGGTATATAAGAGGTCTTTGTACCATTAAAACGTCCTGCAAGTTTCATAGCTTAAGACGTCCTCCCCATTATAAACGAATCATTTATTTAATCAAGCTCTAAATACAGCTCGCTCTGGATCCATGGTAAGAAGTGACGCCACGGTACGAAGTGACGTACCAGCGTTTGCATATGACCGCCTCCGGCACAAGACAACTACGCTTAAAGCGCAAGACAACTACGCTCATTTCGTATCATTGTCGCGCCTCACAAGTGTTCAGTCGACGGACAGCGAGTGGGTCTGTGTACAGGGAAATGACGACGCCGCAGATGTGCTGTTCCTGGCTGTGGACAAACAACATCTTTGAATACGCTGCGAAAGATCCAGTCGTCAGGGGAAAATGGATGCACTTTATTTTTTGCGGACGTCTCAGTCACGGCAGTGTTAGTTTAAGCGTTTGTTCTATACATTTGAAGGATGACTGTTTTGAGAACAAATCCCAAAATGATGCTGGCTTTGCCAGAAAACTGTTGCTCAAAGATAAGTCCGTGCCGACTATTCTGGGCTCAACAACGACGACGCAAACTGTAAGTAATGTATTTAAAACTTTAAACTACTTTTTAAATACGCTGATCCGCAAATGTTCTGGCTGGGGGCGTTAATAATTGATGCATAGGCACTGACGTTAGCCAATCATAGCAGTGGGCGTTAACACTGAACTCTTAAAGGGGAAACACCCCCAAAACAGACTGTGTGAATCAGAGGATGAGAAACAGGGAAAAGGTCATAAATCACTACATTTTAAAAGTTTTTAGTAAAAAAAACTATAGTAATACTATAATTGCACCTAAGGGAACATAATAATAAAATGAAACAACCCATGTCATGACCCCTTTAAAGATAACTTCGGCAAACAATTGTTTTCCGTGTATTAACTTGCACGGATTAATTGTTCACCACACGACTAGTAATATCCGCTAACAATGTAAATAGGGTCAATTTTGATTTCATGCCGACTTTAAGAATTGCCTTTAGAATTCAAATAGCTAAAATCAAATTTTGCTAATATTTAAAGGAATACGCCGACTTTTTGGGACTTGAGCTTATTCCCCGTATCCCCCAGAGTTGGATAAGTCCACACACACCCTTTTCATCTCCATGCGTGCCGTAACTCTGTCTGACGCACCCACCGCTAGCCTAGCTTAGCACAAAGACTGGAGGTAAATGGCTCCAGCTAGCATTCTGCTCCCAATAAGTGACAAAATAACGCCAACATTTTCCTATTTACATGCTGTGATCTGTGTAGTCCAGGGTTATAATCGTTAACGAAAACGAACGAAAAAACTAAAACTAGATGGGAAAAAACATTGTCGTTAACTGAAATAAAAATAAAAACGAGGCAAAACAAAAAAACGATAACTAAATAAAACTGTAATGTGTGGTTGACAAAACTAACTAAAATAAAATAAAATTATAGAGTAAATGTCCTTAGTTTTCGTCTTTGTCAATGTCTTTCCTTCGACGCTATTTAAAAACACGCAGAGAATTCGCTCAGCTGTGTTTCCTTTCCCTGCTGTCCCTCCGTCTCTCTGTCACTCGCATGCATGCGCGCGCGCGCGCGCGACACACACACACACACACACACACACACACACACACACACACACACACACACACACACACACACACACACACACACACACACACACACACACACACACACACACACACACACACACACACACACACACACACACACACACACACACACACACACACACACACCCCTCCCCTCCTCAAGTCTCCAGAGAACGTCTCCATGTGAACGTGTTCGACGCGACGTTGAAGCAAGTTCGCAAAAGGTTGGTATCTCATAAACACCTTTACACAATCACTTACACAATCACACGCATAAAAAGTGGTATACAAATATTTTATATTCTCTGAATATAATGTTCATATGAGAAGCAATTGGGCCTTCTTTAAAAAGTTAACTAGTCGCAAGTTTGAGGTAACTTAAAATGCACTTGTGTTGTCGTTGTCAAAACACTAACGTTATAAGCTGCAGGGCTGGAATGGTAATCTGGCATTCCGGGCAAATGCCCGATGGACCGACGTACCTTTATCGATACATCTCGGGATTTAATACTTTATTTCTTTTCTTTTTCAACGGCCTTCTGATCTACATTGGCAGCCCATTTGTCCCATCCTTTTTAAGGTTATATTTTGTTTTATTACATGGCTTGGTTGAACTCCAATGTAGAATGCGGTCTGTTATTTCTTGATAACACACCGCTGCGGAGTATAACAGACCGTTGCCATGAAAAACAGAGCGTTGCTATATGGACTCACAGAATTCTAACCGTAGACGGAGCGCACTATTTTCTTTGGCGGAAGCTTAGCGGAAGCAATACAATCGTAAACTATCAATAAACTTCCTTTTTAAATCAATATTTTGTTTCAAAGTAGTGATTTATTTGATAGGTAGCCATGTAATAAGCGGGATAATGTATAGCGAGTCGGTAGTTATTGGGAATACAACCCCTTCAGGCTGCTCAAGATCCCTCCGCTTCGCGTCGGGCTCCCGATTGCAGCCTGTCGGAGACAAAGACTAAAACTAATACTAAAACTAATTAAAACTAAACTAAAACTAAGCATTTTCAAAAACTAAAAACTAAACTAAACTAGCAAACCCACGTTAGAAACTAATTAAAACTAAACTGAATTTGAAAACACAAAGTTAAAACGAAATAAAAATAAAAACTAATGAATAATGCAAAACTATAATAACCCTGGTGTAGTCACAGCGTGTACAAATAACAAGGTCACATGAGACAGCCATCTTCTAACCGTATACACACTGGGAACTATATTCTCAGAAGCGAAGCACTACTTCTCCGGAGTGATTTGCTCGCAGCGCCTGAGAAGCCCCGTGGAGAGGAGACGAGAGAAACATAATTCACTTATTGGGAACAGTATGCTAGCTGGAGCCATTTACCTCCAGTCTTTGTGCTAAGCTAGGCTAGCGGTGGGTGCGTCAGACAGAGTTACGGCACACATGGAGATGAAAAGGGTGTGTATGGACTTATCTTAGAACAAATAGCTTTTCAAGAATAATACAATATTGAGCAATAATGAATAATCTTGCAGCATACAGTGCTTTTGATTTTGAACAGCACTGAAAATGTTATTGTTTATTAATGGGTCCCAATCTGTTTCACAAAGGCTATGTGTTGACACTCAGCAGGTTTGGTTGGATTAAAACGAGCTCTGGTGCAGTTCGACTGAAATATGAGCGCAATATGGACCAAAGACGTGTAAAGTGACGTGATGCCATAAGATATGGGCATGGTATACGCTGGCCAATAGTGAGCCTGCATTCTGACGAAGCGCTGCGCTGTGAACTCACTCGAAGGCCCACACTGAAGAACATCACAAGTTCAATAAAGTTGTTATTTTGTTTTGTTTTTTGCACACAAAAGTGTTCTCGTCGCCTGATAATCTTTAGGTTGAGTCACTCGGACTATTTTAAACATTATCTTTACTAACTTTCTGGGCCGGCAAGTTTCAATTACAATAGAAGCCTATGGAGGAGTGAGACCGCTCTCAGATTCAATATCTTCATTTGTGTCCTGAAGATGAAGGAAAGTCTGACGGGGAACAACATGAGGAGAGTCATTACTGACAGAGTTTACAGTTCTGGGTGAACTAACCCTTTAAATGTATAATTTCCTGACCAAAAGAAGCAAGTGAACCAAACTACAGGTGTGAACACACCCTAAATCAAGGTATAATAACTGTGCATGACAAGACAACTGCACCAAAAATAAAATATTAGTGTGTGTGTGTGTGTGTGTCTACTAAATTACAGTCTGTGAAACATGTAGGTGGGTTTATAAGCAGTGAACAAGTCATGTTCATTTACTACTGTCACGGACATTTACAAAGATCCCAAAAAAAGCAAAGAATGGAAATATTTTATACAAAAATGAATGCAGAATAAACACTGTGTTAATTGATGTGTTTATTACACCATGACATGATCCAATAATGATATTGATGTGTATGGAATCATAATAACATATGCATGACGACATTTACGTGCTACGATGCCATCTGTAACTGGTAAGCATTTGCTTTTAGTGATAATAAGAGTCCAGGAGATCTGCCATATTAGCCAGAGACAGACGTCTACATTTCACTCAAATACTGTCAGCAACAACAAACTGAAATCTCATACGTTTCATCATGAGGAAAGTGGAGCGCTCACACTATATATAGTTGATAAGGTGTTAGCGCTGGGCACGGCGTCTCTGATGAGCCGCAGATATTTAATAAGCGGAGGTGTTTATGATTCCCCGAGCTCACGGAGGGACACTCGGTCCCGGTGCCCTTGTGTCTCGATCGCGTGTTGATGACTACAGCGCTGCTGCTGATAGCGACGCACTGAAGCGGGTTTACTGCCGCTCACACTACCTGCAAACCCTTGCCAAACACAACAGAGTTACTTCCCATAACAAAACAATACTGTGTTTTTACTGCCGGAGATTATTCCTGCTCGAGTGCACTGTACTCTGACCATCTATGAAGGGTTTTCTTTCTTACCCAATTCATAAAGTAAAGTGAATGTTTATATGCTTACAAATTGGTGTCCCATTACATTAAAATCCAGCTCTTTTAATGTTGTTTATGTGTCTATGTGGTGTTATTAATCTGCTTTAAGACAATCCATGTGTAAGTTCATAAGTGGACAGCATTGCTGAGTATTTTCTGTTAAAACTGCAGTGAACCAAAGACAGTCTCAAAAACACAGTTTGAAATCGCTGGTGTTTCTGACGTCACACACTACCTTGTAACCAATCAGATCAACGTGATCGTCAACCAGTGGATCTCTGAGTGAGTGAGTGGAGGCGGGGCTCGTTTGCATATTCATAGAACCGCGCATGCTAAATGAGGCAAGGATGTCGAGTTACATTCAAGATATTTTAAAGGCATGACAGAATTTTTTTTACACAGGAAAAAACTTTTAAATGTCATTTTGGTGATTAAAAATTAGATTTAAGGGATACAATTATTGAATACAGGGGGATTTTAAGGAAGATCGTAGGATAATTAAAGACAGAATTATTTTTCCACTATTAAAAATGTAACATCACAGTTTAATAAGTAAAATAATCTCATATTTTAGTTGATACCTATGAATCAACTTTCTTTTTGTCCCAAACCAGATCCTAAATCTTTAAATCTGCTACTTGTTCAGTCATATTACTTTTATTTTTATTATTTATATGTTCCTATGTTTAAAAAAGTTGCTAGAAAACATCAAAACCTCACAAGTCAAGGTTTTAAAATGTGTTTATTATTTGCTGTGAAATAAAGTTGATATAAATATAAAAACTTATAGAAAGTCAAACTGTGGCATAAATTCACAGCTATTAATGAAGCTACAATAACTTTAGGGGGACTTTAAGGAAAATCATAGGATAATTTCCCCAATGAAAAATGTAATAACATCACAATTTAATAAATAAAATAATAAAATTTGTAAAAGTTATTAACTATAAATCAACATTTTGTCCCAAACCAGATATCTCCTGAAGTGTTAAATCAGCAATCCTGTTACTTGTTCTGTCATATTACTTTATTTAATTATTTATATTATACGTTCCTATGTTTAAAAATGTTGTTAGGGTTATATTTACTTTCTGTCTGTCAATGTGACTATCAATTGTTCTATTCTATATTTCTTTTTTATTTAAAACTTCACAGCAAATAATAAACACTGTGATTTTTAATGTCTAACAACATTTTTAAACATAGGAACGTATAATATAAATGAATATTTTAAGTCAGAAAATATTGTTCTTCCACCTTGCCATTTTTTTCACGGTGGAAGAACAATATTTTCTGACTTTGTTGAAGATCAAAAATTGGACCGTTTTAATTGTTAAGCACTATATTTTGTAGCCTATTAATAAAGCGTGCCATGTCATGAGTGTCAGTCTGGCTCAGAGAACCACAGCGGCGAGCGCAGAGATGCTAGCAACACTCCTGAACACCACGTGTCCCGCATTCCTGCTATTCTAACACGCCGCATCCCTGGACGACACGCAGATAACGGGATTCTCCTCGGCCAAGGCGACGTTTTATATCGCAGGGATTAAATCTGTTCAAAAGAACGGGACAGAAAAACTGCTCTTGAAGCTGGAAAGGAGTGTCACAGTAATGCCACACTTCTTCATCTGTGAACGCTGGCGGCGTGAAGCCTCCACAGGTGGCGCCGGCGCCGCATAATGAGAACAGTCATCGACACCGCAGTCCGAGGAGGAACTATTAAACACGTCTGCCACTACAAAGTTGGGTGGAGTGAATCGAGCACAAAAGGTCATGTGACCGAGGTCAAACAGCTTGAGACCAATATCCCAGCTTTAGTCAGTGTGTGGCGTTCGCTAATGCAAAGCTCGCCCTCGCTGTGGGTGGTTTCCAGGGCGCCGCGATGCAATTCGGCTTCATTTAATTGAAATTAGCACCCGTTTTGCCCCCATATATTGACATTTCCCACTCTGACTGGAGGGCGGGATGTATATTTAAGGAACATAGGCTCATTTTCCATGAGAGTTAAACAGTTTTACCGTTTTCGAATCCATTCAGCCGATCTCCGGGTCTGGCGGAAGCACTTTTAGCATAGCTTAGACAGATCATTGAATCTGATTAGACCGTTAGCATCTCTCTCAAAAAAATGACCAAAGAGTTTTGATATATTTAAAGCTTGACTCTTCTGTAGTTACATCATGAACTAAGAACTTTTTATTTTCTGTCGGTCTTAGTTTACGATGTAACTACAGAAGAGTCAAGTTTTTAAAATATCGAAACTCTTTGGTCATTTTTTTGAGAGAGATGCTAACGGTCTAATCAGATTCAATGATCTATGCTAAGCTATGCTAAAAGTGCTCCCGCCAGACCCGGAGATCGGCTGGATGGATTCAAGAACGGTAAAACTGTTTAAAAATGACATAATTCATTTATAATGTTTGATTGATATGATTGAAGAACCGAGTGCAAATGTCGCTGTTAATGAAAGGAATTGCATTGATTTGTCATCGCAAAGATGATTCTAGAGACGACCCGTTACTGCTGTTCCAGAAGTGCTCGAATGAGACGCAGATTATGATGTTGATTAAAAAGTGATGATTGAGCATTGGAAAAATTATTTGTTTTAAAAAATAATTTCAGTCCCTTTCTCCTGATGAACTGCAGTCTATTTAAAAAAAATATATTTTTATTTTTTAATCAGGTTGAGTGAATGATTCAATGACTCGCTGATAAAGTCTTCACTTCATTACTGGATGAATCAGCGTTTTTGAACGAATCTCTTGAATGAATGATTCAATGACAAACATTATCTCCTGTCGCCACCTACTGGCGTAACAATGTCATTGATACAATATTCATTTGAAAGCATTAAGTTCCTTTCAAAAGGTGATTTACTCTATTTCGATCGCTACCGTAGACATCAGTGTTTATATCCGAATTATACACTTTTATCCCAGTTCTTCTAGGATTAGATAATGATTGAAAGGACTGTTTCTGAAGCAGTTTCATAACATTCACATCTGAATGTTTCAGTGTGGTTTCGTCGAAGGTTTAATAGACAGAACTGAAACGTTGTCAGGAACTATACGGTTATCCAGACCACACGTGTGTCTTTTAGTCCCGTATAATCCGTATAGTCATCCCTGATTGGTCTTAACCCCAGTGACGGGTAGGTTTAGGGGCGGGGTTAGGGGTAGGCCATCGTGTGATTGGTTTTTACCCCAGTGACGGGTAGGTTTAGGGGCGGGGTTAGGGGTAGGCCATCGTATGATTGGTCTTAACCCCAGTGACGGGTAGGTTTAGGGGCAGGGTTAGGGGTAGGCCATCGTATGATTGGTCTTAACCCCAGTGACGGGTAGGTTTAGGGGCGGGGTTAGGGGTAGGCCATCGTATGATTGGTCTTAACCCCAGTGACGAGTAGGTTTAGGGGCGGGGTTAGGGGTAGGCCATCGTATGATTGGTCTTAACCCCAGTGACGGGTAGGTTTAGGGGCGGGGTTAGGGTAGACCATCGTATGATTGGTCATAACCCCAGTGACGAGTAGGTTTAGGGGCGGGGTTAGGGGTAGGCCATCGTATGATTGGTCATAACCCCAGTGACGGGTAGGTTTAGGGGCGGGGTTAGGGGTAGGCCATAGTATGATTGGTCTTAACCCCAGTGACGGGTAGGTTTAGGGGCGGGGTTAGGGGTAGGCCATAGTATGATTGGTCATAACCCCAGTGACGGGTAGGTTTAGGGGCGGGGTTAGGGTAGACCATCGTATGATTGGTCATAACCCCAGTGACGAGTAGGTTTAGGGGCGGGGTTAGGGGTAGGCCATAGTATGATTGGTCTTAACCCCAGTGACGGGTAGGTTTAGGGGCGGGGTTAGGGGTAGGCCATAGTATGATTGGTCATAACCCCAGTGACAGGTAGGTTTAGGGGCGGGGTTAGGGGTAGGCCATCGTGTGGTCCGGATAACCGTATAGTACCCGTTGTTATCTATGAATGAGATGCGCAGGTGTTTGAATCGAGATCGCAATCTTTTAACGATTAATGGTGCAGCTCTACGTACAGAACTACCATATTGACGACACTAAAGATTAATAATACAGTGGCATCGCCAGTATTTTGAAGCTTTAGTATCGCGATACCACCGTAGTAACGGTATACCGTGCAACTCCACCAACGTGTCCATGCGCATTTGTGGTCAATGCAGTGCTTTGAAAGCGTTTAACTGAGCACGAGGCGGAGCATGATGTGCAAAACCACGTTTATAAACCTCATGCCCATTTCTTCTAGAATCGCCACCTGCTGTCAGAGAGAGGATTTGCGTTTTCATTTCCATTCAGCCCGTCTGGCGTCTGCCATATCTTTCGCATTAATCTGGACAGACAAATCATATAGGCATGTCAAATTTTCATGATAAACATTAATCTAGGTGTGAACGGGCCTTCAGGAAGAACGAGAACGCTTTAATAATCATTATAAGTCTATGAGAATCATGAAGTCCACACCACAACTACAATGCTAACGACACAGAGGAAAGATATTAAACTAAAAACACTGACAGCAAACCAGAATCCACAACTTTAAAGAGCTTAACACATGGTAGTTAAATTGGTAAATCTAAAACATTTAGTTTATATTCAAATCTGCATCATTATCAGCACATAAACCCCAAAAAGGGATGTTATGCACTTCCCATTGGCTCACCACAGGGTAAATATACTGTACCTGTCATCAATATTACAGATGACTGGCTTACTGTACAAGTATCATATCAACATTAGAACATCATACGCTCAAGTCAGGTCTGTTGTGTGCTTACCTTCTACTGAGACACACACTGCCAGCTACATTCAGCAACATGTTAGCTGTCAAGCTCAATGTCTTGCTGTTGGCAGATGAAATATTAATTATGATAGGCGTGGATCAGTAGCATCATCCATCATGATGGCACTAGTCCAACTTTTATAGTACTTCAAACTCAGTGTATATAATACACCACAACAACAGTGTGTGTCCGAAATACATGTTTGGTGTTCGACAACAAACCTTGGTTGTCTCGGAGCCACGAGTCACTTATAATGTGTGTAAACAAACACACACCCACTCTCTCTCTCTCACACACAGACACACACACACACGCAAATACACACACGCACACGCATTTATATATAGAGTCAACACACACACACACGCATACGCATACATAGACCTACATGTACACTCATACATATACACACATTTATACATACACACAGCTAGCGCGTGCTCTCCTCTCGTGCTAAGTAACGTTAGCAATTCTTCATGTTTATCCGCAACTAAACGCCTCCGTGAAGACACATGCAAACCTAAATGAATGAAGAAAGGACGTAGTATCACAAAAACACGTTCTTACCTTTGGAATAGAGTGATTTAGGAGAACTGGGGTCGATATCGGCGCTCAGGAGAGATATAAAATCAGAGGGCATGCTAGCATGCTAAAGCCTCATGAGATCAGAGGAAACGACTCTATCACTCTCGGCTTAAAGAGCAATGCATATAGAAAGAGAGATGCTTTCAATCATAAAATCCTTATAAAGGGTTTACAGCACATGTACAGTAGTGAAATTCACACTCAGGAACATTTTAATGTGTTTTTTTCTCCATCTGATTAGCTAGCCAGCCATTAGAGCCATTCACCTTTTTCAGCGACTCCTCCCCCCTTTCTGCGCATGCGCACGATTCCCGACTGTATCTGACAGAATAACATTGTTCGGCTGTAACTGACTAATAGTGAGTGTTAAACTTTGTCTACCATATTATTATTGAGTGTATCTGGATTACTATTTGGATGTGATTAGTTCTAGTGATTATTAGGCCTACTGTTCAACTAAACATTGTTCCTGACACTTTTTTTATCAATTCACTTGTTTAATTATAGTTACCATCACTAAGCTTCCGACAACACTTTCAGTTTTTATCTAAAAACATTTTCCCAGAACGTTTGAGTTATAACAGTTTATAAGAGCACAACTATAACATTTTTGAAAAATTATATTTTATTAATTTGGTATGCTATGTCCACCGTAGTGACTCCAGGACTCGGTTGTTTAACAAATAAAATGACGTAGCAAAAACAAAGGGATTTTTTTTAATTCGCCAATCAATTTGTAGGTTTCAGGAATTTTTTATTTTTTTTACCAAACTTTGTATAAAGATGATTCTCAACTATATTATAAAATATAAAACAGAATGTATTGATATACCATATGCAATATGTGGGTAAAATGGCAATAAATGTGTTTTCCCATTCAATAATAGCCTATCTATACAGACACTGTATCTAATCTGCATATTAATGTGTTCATGGAGCAACATGTGATGAAAAAATAAGTGTAATAATGGGAGTAACAACATTTTCCTAATAATATCTAATATTTCATAGGAATATTGATGTATAATTTCCCTAGTTGTCTACCAGAATGCCTGATAAACATCCTCTTGTGGACATATTTTGATTAGAAACCTAATTTTCCTGATATGCTGATTTAAGACAAACTATTAGAAAATTATAATTACAAAATTGTATCATATTTCCATAAGAGTGCTTAACTTGATCACTAAATTAATGTCAGTCATTTTAAAGACCAATCAGAAGTGTTTGTCCTGGTGAAGCCTCTGAACATGTAGTGTCTCTGGAAAGCCCTGAATCTGCTCTTTACTGGACATCCAGAGAATTCACTGCACTATTTAGCTGCATTATTCAGCCATTTACTCTAAACCCCATTCAAAAACCCCATTGCCTTCGGGACAATGGAGCCGGCGGTGCTAAAACTCGTTCTGCGCTTTGGCCTGAAGTGATGTCACACCAGCAGCTCTGTCCCGTCTGCCGCTGTAGTCGAGCGAAGTGCCGAGCAGAAAGATGAAGCGCAATATACTCTTGAATCTCTCAGGAAAACAGAAATGTGTGGGAGTTCCTTCAGGAATCTTCAAAGCCGTCTCTGACAGCGGGATAACGAGCTGCTCCGGGAATACTGCCACTTTCACAGAGAACACGAGACATACGGAAGAGTACGAGATTGTCAAAAATATAAGGTGTAGAGCAAAGATTTCAAATGTTTTCATCCCCCTAGCAGTGGTTGTTTGTTGAGTTAAAACAGCTTTAATTATAGAAATGTATTATAAATTTAAAAATATATAAACGAGACTTCATTAGCCGCTATAGGTAAGGAATAGGTAACCATGCACGTATGCTCCGCCCATAGAACATTTCTTCATGAATATTCATGAATATGCACGTATGCTCCGCCCATTAGAATTTTTTTCATGAATATGCACGTATGCTCCGCCCATAGAACAGTTTTTCACAAATATGCACGTGAAAATATATTCATGAATATGCTCCGCCCATAGAACAGTTTTTCATGAATATTCATGAATATGCACATATGCTCCGCCCATAGAACAGTTTTTCATGAATATTCATGAATATGCACGTATGCTCCGCCCATAGAACAGTTTGTCATGAATATTTATGAATATGCCCGTATGCTCCGCCCATAAAACAGTTTTTCATGAATATTCATGAACATGCACGTATCCTCCGCCCATTAGAATTTTTTCATGAATATGCACGTATGCTCCGCCCATAGAACAGTTTTTCATGAATATTTATGAATATGCACGTATGCTCCGCCCATAGAACAGTTTTTCATGAATATTTATGAATATGCACGTATGCTCCGCCCATAGAACAGTTATTCATGAATATTTATGAATATGCACGTATGCTCCGCCCATAGAACAGTTTTTCATGAATATTCATGAATATGCATGTATGCTCCGCCCATTAGAACAGTTTTTCATGAATATGCATGTATGCTCCGTCCGTTGGAATAGTTTTTCATGAATATGCATGTATGCTCCGCCCATTAGAACAGTTTTTCATGAATATTCATGAATATGCATGTATGCTCCGCCCATTAGAACAGTTTTTAATGAATATGCATGTATGCTCCATCCATAGAATAGTTTTTCATGAATATGCATGTATGCTCCGCCCATTAGAACAGTTTTTCATGAATATTCAAGAATATGCATGTATGCTCCGCCCATTAGAACAGTTTTTAATGAATATGCATGTATGCTCCGTCCATTAGAACAGTTTTTAATGAATATGCATGTATGCTCCGTCCATAGAATAGTTTTTCATGAATATGCATGTATGCTCCGCCCATTAGAACAGTTTTTCATGAATATTCATGAATATGCATGTATGCTCCGCCCATTAGAACAGTTTTTAATGAATATGCATGTATGCTCCGTCCGTTGGAACAGTTTTTCATGAATATTCATGAATGGGCATATTCCGCCCATTGGAACAGTTTTCGACAGGAACTGAATATTAAAGGTACACATGTAGGAATTACATAGTGTGCCTTTAAACTACTCCAGAAGTCAGACACATTTAAGTTGCAAATGACTGCACCTGCTCTGGTTGATTTAGGAAGCTTATCATTTGCATCATCTGAATGGCCTTTTATTTAAATTTTTTGGCACAGCTTGAAAGTCACCATGAAATCAAAATAGGCAATTCTTTATTTATGGAATATTGCTGTGTTTTTTATAAATGATTTATTGGTGCACATCATTATGGTGTTAAATTCATGTTCCTGGTAATCTTGAATCAGAATAACTTCCTCTGGCAGCATCTCTTCTCTTCTCTGATGATGAGGGCGGGGCTATAACCTGTCAATCACACGAGATCCTCCAATAGCACACAACAACCATCCAATCAATTCCCCACAGACAAAATCAAGCCCCGCCCACATTTGTTCTTGTTCCTGAAGCGTTTCACTCGATATACGACACAATAGAGAAGGAACGACGAGAGCAACTTCTGTTGCATGCTGACTTTAATCAAGAACATGGCATTTAACTTAACCAGCATTAGCACTGGTTCTGGAAGCGCTTTAATTAACCATCAACCAGTCATTTGATATTCATGCAATTCTTCTGTTGATGATGGAAGATGATGACATCCAGGATTTTCCTCTTGTTGTAACTTAAACACACAACAACAGGTTGAGAGAGCATCATAAAACCTCATTTCAATTCAACAGGATTTAAATACCCGGCAATATTGTGCAATAACAGAAAACATTTTGGAAGGACATGGTCATGAGAGGAAAGTGTGTCAAGCAAGAACATTTTCAAATAAAATAAAAGTGGTGCAAACAAACTTTGTTTTGAGGCAAAAAATAAATACATTTTTACTTATAGTTTCTCTGTCATGTCAATTTCTGATAGACAATAATTTTCTCTTTGAATATCCCGTCTCACGATGAAATATGTCATATTACAGAAGCAAAATGGCTTGTGAATTCTGTTTCATGGTGACTTGAGAAGATCTGAATGGATCATGGTTAACATAATGTAGAGGACTTGGCTTTAATGCGAGTACAGGCTATTAATGGCAACAATGTGCTTTTTGAGGGAATCATGAAGAGCATTCTGGATCAACAGATGGAAGATCTGCTCAGCTGTGGATCTGCCGACGATAATCCAATTTGGCAGCACATACCCGTGAGGATCAGCCTTACAAACAGCACCGCAACATGATGTCCCAAAACTGAGATCGGCCTCATTCAACTAACATTAATTCCTGTTTAAAACGGAAATCTTTAAAGGGGGGGTACAATGGTGTTTCATGTATTCAGAGTTGTTTACAGTGTTAAAGAGATGGATTCTCATGCTAATAATGGCCAAAGTTTGAAAAGTTATTTTGAACGAATAACAGAGAATTTCTGTGCTGAAAATCATACTTCCGGGTTGCTACACGTTTCGTCTGGTTTTTTTCTATCGTAGATCTAATGACGTAGACCAGAGTGGAACTCCTTATATGAGCATTGCTCTCGGAAAAGCGCGTTCACGCACACGTCGATCCGAGGAGAGAAAGACCGCGCTCATCGGCGCATAGACATCATATATCTCTATATAATATCTATGCATCGACGCGCTACTACCGGAAATCATCAGCAGCAGCGCTAAATAGGAATGGTTGATGTCAAGAATGTCTCCAAAAAAGTGTGTTTTGGGATGTGAGGGAAAGTTTACCTTGTTCAGCTTCCCAATGAACCCAGTGTTACTGGAACAGTGGATGCAGTTTGTATTTCCGGGACAGCAAAGGAGTGTGGCAAGTGCGGTTTTGTGTTCTGGTCATTTCAGTGACGAATGTTTTATTAGCAAGGCCGAGGTCGTCGCTGGATTTGCAAACCAAATACTATATATATATATAGTAATATGACCTACCGCAGCACGATCGATAATAAGCAAACCTTCCCGCGCGCTCCCGCTTGACTCTATAGCTCCGCCCACGCCCAGAATCAAGGACCTCGGCTTTTTCCGGTTAGAATCGGAAAGCTGTATTTTTATTTTATAAATATGATGAAACTAAAGACTTTTTGGAGATATGAAGGACGCACTATTACTCTATAGGTACTCAAGATTAACATGAGATTGACTGAAACTAAGTATTTTACCCCCCCTTTAATTGCATTATAGCCACAGTCCAACACTGACCTTCACATTCACTAGACTGTATCCATTTATGTGTGTATGAATGTGTTCAATCATTAAATACCAGTTAGTCATCCAGCTTTGAAACATAAGCCTGTAAAATACTATTATGTGTGCAGCTACGCTAGCTCAAAATGTTTGCATTGCCCCATTCTCAGTGCAACACAAGCACACGTTGCAGTCTCCGCATTGCCGCAAGGGGGTGATTGTTGGCGTAAACTGTCTTTAATGGTCAGTTTTCTCTTTTAGGCCAACTATCGTGACCATTCGAGGAGAAGTCTTTCCAGGCAGTCTGCTAATTTGGCGGCCATCTTGGGAGTTTAGTCACTTCAATCAGGCAAATCCAACAGTATAGCGTCATGATGCCGTCATCAAACACCAAGAAATATCACCAGGTTGTGATTTTGCAGATTGTTTTTTTTCTCTGGAAGACGAGAATTATTTCACTAGAGCCGCCATATTGGCCATTGCAATCTCTCCTATTTACCGTAATACCAGAAGCCACACGACCGTCTCAGATATAGCCCAGTTTATGGTCTTTCCGACCTGTAACTCTTTATTTATTTATTTATTTTTTATTAGTGTTCATCAGAGGACTTTTGTTGCACTTTAACTACACACACACACACACACACACACACACACACACACACAAATGAATGGATTCGAGGAGTTTTGTGGCTTAAATTTTAAAAAGTAACAAATCCTTCCCTCGCTGGTCAATTTGACCTCCATAGGAATTAATAAAATGCGAGGAATGCTTCAGTACACATATAATTTACGATAGCACATAGGCTAAAAATGCTAAAACTAAAATGAAAACTGATTTCATAATGTCTACATGTGTATCTTGAATGCATACTGAATCAACTGACTTTAGGACCCAGCGGAACAGCTCATTTGCTACATATGTAATATCCGCTTCGCGTCGGTAATCAGCCTGTCGGGAGTTGTATTCGCTATAACAACCGCCTCGCTATACATTATCCCGCTTATTACATGGCTACCTACCAAATAAATCAATAATTTGACACAAAATATTGATTTAAAAAGGAATGTATTAATTTAAAAACGATTTATATGGCTTCCGCTAAAGAAAATAGTCCGTTCCGTCTCTATGGTTAGAATCCTGCGTCCATGGCAACGCTCTGTTTTCATGGCAACGGTCTGTTATACTTAGCAGCGGAGAAATAGAGAAATAACAGACCGCATTCTACATTAGAATTCAACCAGTCTTTCTGACTGGAGCGGCAAAAAATGAAACGAAAGCTCTATTACCGTGCGTGGTGGCGGACGGTAATGCATCGCGCATCACTCAGCTTGTTTGCCAACTGCCAATAAAAACTAACGAAGAATATAAATCTTCTTCTTCGTCGTTGTCATCAGGGGCTGGCGGGCTATTGTATGTTAAACCGGCGTCGTAGCGAGCTTACTGGCTAACCGGCTGAAGTTAATATGGACATAAAGTTTTTTACATGGAACACTAACAGTAAACCTCACCGGCCGGAGAGAGACCGCGTCGGACCGCGGACAAGTGTGTATGCTGCGTTCACACCAAACGCGAATGGAGCGTCTGGCGCGAGTGATTTCAATGTTTCGGCGCGAATGAGGCGTTTACTTAGCGCGGCGCGGCGAATTCACCTCATTCACGCGTCGTTTTTTTTTTTTTTTTTTTGAGTAGGCCTAACTACCATCATTTTCCCAGATAGTGTATAGATTTTTAGGCATTTTATTATCCCAAACAGCCTGGAAAATAGTGCATTTAGCTGACGTAAATGGGAAACAAATCTCCGAATGTTTACATCGTCTGGCTCCGCCCCTGGTTATGCATCTCGATGTCTGAACACACCGTGGAGCCCAAACACGTTCGCACCAGTGATTCAGAGCGCATCAAACTGCCAAGGTCATGATTTTTAATCGAAATTTCAATAGTTCGCCACTTGGGGGCGATGATTGACACCTTCAATAAAGCTTTTTCAATTAGTAGAGATGCACGATATATGTTCATTTTTAATGTTTTCGGTATCGGCCCGATAAGAAAATTTGGCCGATATATTAAAGCCGATAAATAATGTATTATTTCCTTCAGCCGAGACACTTCAGATGCGACTGTTCAACATGATGGGTTTGAATTGCTTGATATATGATTGGAATCACTTCATAAAAGGAAAATACAGATCAGTGCTGTCATACAGGCTACATATAACGAGAACATTATAATTGTGTGTTTGGGTCATGGCTCTTAGTGGCGACACTTTTGTTTTTGTAATCAGACTCTCAAAAAAAATTTGGATTTAGATTTATCGGGCAATATACATCGGTCATCGACTTTCAAATATAAAGAATTATCCGTTATCAGTATCGGACAAAATTTTCATATTAGTGCATCCCTAGATTAGTTTATAAAATAGTGTTTTTTGGATGTTTGGGCTGAGTTTAGATGTATTTACACGATTATTCGAAACAGTGAATCATTTTGCGAAGAAATTGGTTCGATTGATTCAAAACTTGGAAAAGCTTAGTTTCTTGAATCCCTGAGTGGAACTCGTCAAATTTGAGATGAAGTCGATGTTTACAGCGCTAGCTTCCTGAATTACGGCACAGACATTTGAAAGTAACGTTGTCGCCCCCTTGAGTACTGGAGTTGTCACTACCCGACTGAACTTTAATGGGACCATGTGCTAGGCATCTGTACTCAGACAACTACTACGACTCTACAAAATGCTGGGTCGTTTCAACCCAATTTTGGGTAAAATATGGACAAACCCAAACGTTGGGTTAAAAATGTAATAAAAAAATGTAACCCAACGGCTGGGTTCGTCCATATTTGACCCAAAATTGGGTTGAAACAACCCAGCATTTTTTAGAGCTGTTCAATACCAAAAATCTTAAATATATATAAAAATGAATTATAATCATCTAAACTCAGATATTCCTCTTTTTTTCCTCACTTCATCTTATTTCCAAGCCTGTTCTGGATCAGTACACCTCTGCCTCTCTACTCTAAAAAATGCTGGGTTGTTTCAACCCAATTTTGGGTCAAATATGGAAAAACTCAAACATTGGGTTAAAAATTTAATAAATAAAATTGTAACCCAATGGGTTGTCCATGTTTGACCCAAAATTGGGTTGAAACAACCCAGCATTTTTTAGAGTGTATGTAAACCCTTTTTATGGTCTACGGGCGCACCCTTCCCTCGCTCTCTCCCCGTCCTGGTGTGTCATGCAGTTGTGTAGCGGCTGACTGCGTCTCCAGCGGGACTCTTCATGTGTCAGTGTGGTGCGCGCCGCAGTGACAATAGGAGTGAATGTGTGACTGTGCATGTAGGGGTGGGGAAGAGAGAGAGAGAGAGAGAGAGAGAGAGAGAGAGAGAGAGAGAGAGAGAGAGACAGGAGGCGCTCCCTCTAATCCCGGCTGCGACGCCAGACAGCATTGCACCGGCTTCTACAATAGACTTAATGGAGGCTCAGGCAGACTCTAGTGCTGCAGGTAAGAGCAAACATTTCTTCAGACGCATGTAAACACACACACACACACACACACACACACTGCATTCAATAGCCCGCTGTACGAGCCGCCACCATGTCCTTTACTCTCCAGCGCTCAGACAAAGCAGGCAGTCAGAGAGCCGGCAGCGCTCGTGCACATGGGAAACGGCACAGCCACTTGCATGCATGTAGGGTGGAGGCGTGCGACTACAGCAACACCATCACTATAGCGATGCGAATAAACCTGAACGCCCAGGAGCGAGAGGGGTTTTGCATGCACATTTTTTTTGAGAATTTGACATTGAGTTGCATCTTTGCAGCGGCTACTTAGAGACAATGGGACTTGGGTACCAGCGGGCGATGGTAGAAATATGGCTCATTTCGGGATGTATGGTTTAGATGGAGAGCCTTTTGGACTTAACCAATCCCTGCACCAATATTTGCATGAGTGGCACGCACAGAAGAGCGGGACCTGTGTGTGTGTGTGTGGGCTAGCGAGAGGTGTGTGTAGGGAGGGATGACTGCGGAGAACAGGCGCAGCTGGAAAACTCCCAGTACCATCACATCATGAGTCTTCACATGTGGGATGTTATGGGACTCGAAAAAAAAGTTTATGTAGAGAAATTGGATGAATCTGTTAAATATGGCTGGATGTAATCTTTTTATGCTTCCGTCTTCTCTCAAAGTCTGTTTTTTTTTAGGTTTGTCAATTTATTGTTAATGTAGTGTGATAAAAAAAAATCACATGAAATAATGTGTCAACAATTAGTCATGCATTCTGACCTGTATGTAAATTTGTTAATGTGATTCTGATGTTTGTGCGAGTCCACAGTCAGCTCAGCCCCAGCTGCTATACTGGGAAACCACATAACTGCCTCAAGAACACATGCTTTGTGTTTCTGTTTATCTTAATTGCCCTCATATGCCGTATTAAAGGTTCCTAATGTTGTTCTGGAGACTCCAACGACGGGTTTACACGCATACAAGGTCAAAACACACTATATATGGCAGAATCAGCGCTTCTCTCTCAGCGTCTGAAGCAGTTCGTTTGCACATTCAGTCTCTCTAAACCCCGCCTCTCCGAGAGCTGCTCTGCTCTGATTGGTCAGATGACCCAGTCTGTTGTGATTGGTCTACTCTGCTCTGATTGGTCAGATGACCCAGTCTGTTGTGATTGGTCTGCTCTGCTCTGATTGGTCAGATGACCCAGTCTGTTGTGATTGGTCTACTCTGCTCTGATTGGTCAGATGACCCAGTCTGTTGTGATTGGTCAGAAACCAAACGCTCATTATCATATCTGAACCTCAGCTCTTGATCACAGTGAAACGAACAGTAACGATGGCGTGGGTTTTAATGTATCAATCTCATCAACGAGGATTTGCTTTGTCAGCAGAAAACAGCGTCTTCTCGACATGAACACGAACTCTTCAGTCTCAGATACACTAGTGTTTGAGGGCGGGGCTAAGAGACACTGTTCAGCCAATCAAGACCATAGACTGACATTATGCAAATTAGTTACAAACCTACGCAGGTTCAGCAGGAAGTGAGACGGGAATTACTGACGACACATTTCAGCAGTTCAGAAAAAGCATAATAGGGGAACTTTAAATAATTATATCTACGTAATGTATTGAGATAAAGTCCGTTTTAAGGGGGAGTATTTTTTTTTATTATATAAAATGGTATTAAGAGCAAAAAAAATAATGGAGCGTAAAATTTTTGTGTTCCAAAAATACAGAGTTAGATCCGGGCGCCCGCTTGTGCTCGTGTCCCATGTGTGTAGTTGAACTGCCGTATAAACTGCTTGTCTGCTTTGACTGCCGCCGCCAGGAATCAATAGATGTCTGGAAGCTCTTCACAGTCAGAGAAACACACGCATCTTCTGTTTCACTCCCTTGGCCACCGCTGGCAAACCCCATTAGAGAACGGGACCCGAGGAACACCCTAGCGACCGCATAGCAACGCTCCGGAGAATAATGTGCTGACCAGTACCCAGAACCCCCTGCACTGCATCGCAACCCCCTGGTTACCCCACAGAACACACTCATATTGTGGCAATGGGCAAAAAAAGACCCATTATTAGAAATTACCGTATATTATAAAGCGGTTTGTTCCAGTCCTTGATTCTGATTGGTCAATAGCAACCACTCTTAGCTAAGGGAATATATAATCTCATTGATGTTATTCTTTGGAGCTTACAGACGTTATGCGCCGGAGAAACAAGCGCGCCGCCATCTTTAGAGTATAGTCTTTGAACTTCCGGTTTTGCGGTCGCTCTGTGTATCTCCAGAGAATGTCTAATAAGGGGAGAAGGTTCACTCTCGCTACACTTCCGGCTTCTGACTGGTTGCAGTTCCACTCTGATTCCATATGAGGGCGCTCACAGGACGAGTGCAGAATGAATGGAGGTCTATGGAGCTATACCCCTCAAAATCCACTTTTCTCAAGATGTAATTTTTTGTCTAGTAATTTGAATGTTGTATTCGAAAGGAGATGCAAAGAAATTGCACATTGCTGGGTGTTAGATTTTTTAGAGTCACTTATTTGCTTTAAAAAGTCTTTCAAAATGTCAATGACGTCATACACATCGTACGACCAGAGATACTGCTTTACGGCAATCCTTCAGTCACTGTGGTGCTTTCGCGCTCTGCACTTTATTTTCTCTCAAGGCATCGCCAGCACAGCTGACACAGGTAAACACACAACACAGCTGACACAGGTAAACACACAACACAGCTGACACAGGTAAACACACAACACAGCCGACACAGGTAAACACACAACACAGCTGACACAGGTAAACACACAACACAGCTGACACAGGTAAACACACAACACAGCTGACACAGGTAAACACACAACACAGCTGACACAGGTAAACACACAACACAGCTGACACAGGTAAACACACAACACAGCCGACACAGGTAAACACACAACACAGCGGACACAGGTAAACACACAACACAGCTGACACAGGTAAACACACAACACAGCTGACACAGGTAAACACACAACACAGCTGACACAGGTAAACAACACAGCACAGCTGACACAGGTAAACACACAACACAGCTGACACAGGTAAACACAAAACACAGCTGACACAGGTAAACACACAACACAGCTGACACAGGTAAACACACAACACAGCTGACACAGGTAAACACACAACACAGCTGACACAGGTAAACACACAACACAGCTGACACAGGTAAACACACAACACAGCTGACACAGGTAAACAACACAGCACAGCTGACACAGGTAAACACACAACACAGCTGACACAGGTAAACACACAACACAGCTGACACAGGTAAACAACACAACACAGCTGACACAGGTAAACACACAACACAGCTGACACAGGTAAACACAACACAGCCGACAGAGGTAAACACACAACACAGCTGACACAGGTAAACACACAACACAGCTGACACAGGTAAACACACAACACAGCTGACACAGGTAAACACACAACACAGCTGACACAGGTAAACACACAACACAGCTGACACAGGTAAACACACAACACAGCTGACACAGGTAAACACACAACACAGCGGACACAGGTAAACACACAACACAGCGGACACAGGTAAACACACAACACAGCTGACACAGGTAAACACACAACACAGCTGACACAGGTAAACACACAACACAGCTGACACAGGTAAACAACACAGCACAGCTGACACAGGTAAACACACAACACAGCTGACACAGGTAAACACACAACACAGCTGACACAGGTAAACAACACAGCACAGCTGACACAGGTAAACACACAACACAGCTGACACAGGTAAACACACAACACAGCTGACACAGGTAAACACACAACACAGCTGACACAGGTAAACACACAACACAGCTGACACAGGTAAACACACAACACAGCTGACACAGGTAAACACACAACACAGCTGACACAGGTAAACACACAACACAGCGGACACAGGTAAACACACAACACAGCGGACACAGGTAAACACACAACACAACTGACACAGGTAAACACACAACACACCTGACACAGGTAAACACACAACACAGCTGACACAGGTAAACACACAGCACAGCTGACACAGGTAAACACACAACACAGTGGACACAGGTAAACACACAACACAGCGGACACAGGTAAACACGCAACACAGCTGACACAGGTAAACACACAACACAGCTGACACAGGTAAACACACAACACAGCTGACACAGGTAAACACACAACACAGCGGACACAGGTAAACACACAACACAGCGGACACAGGTAAACACACAACACAACTGACACAGGTAAACACACAACACACCTGACACAGGTAAACACACAACACAGCTGACACAGGTAAACACACAGCACAGCTGACACAGGTAAACACACAACACAGCGGACACAGGTAAACACACAACACAGCGGACACAGGTAAACACGCAACACAGCTGACACAGGTAAACACACAACACAGCGGACACAGGTAAACACGCAACACAGCTGACACAGTTAAACACGCAACACAGCTGACACAGGTAAACACACAACACACCTGACACAGGTAAACACACAACACAGCTGACACAGGTAAACACACAGCACAGCTGACACAGGTAAACACACAGCACAGCTGACACAGGTAAACACACAACACAGCGGACACAGGTAAACACACAACACAGCTGACACAGGTAAACACACAACACAGCTGACACAGGTAAACACACAACACAGCTGACACAGGTAAACACACAACACAGCTGACACAGGTAAACACACAACACAGCTGACACAGGTAAACACACAACACAGCTGACACAGGTAAACACACAACACAGCGGACACAGGTAAACACAATACAACGGACAAAGGTAAACACACAACACAGCTGACACAGGTAAACACACAACACAGCTGACACAGGTAAACACACAACACAGCTGACACAGGTAAACACACAACACAGCCGACACAGGTAAACACACAACACAGCTGACACAGGTAAACACACAACACAGCTGACACAGGTAAACACACAACACAGCTGACACAGGTAAACACGCAACACAGCTGACACAGGTAAACACACAACACAGCTGACACAGGTAAACACACAACACAGCTGACACAGGTAAACACACAACACAGCTGACACAGGTAAACACACAACACAGCAGACACAGGTAAACACACAACACAGCTGACACAGGTAAACACACAACACAGCCGACACAGGTAAACACACAACACAGCGGACACAGGTAAACACACAACACAGCTGACACAGGTAAACACACAACACAGCTGACACAGGTAAACACACAACACAGCTGACACAGGTAAACACACAACACAGCTGACACAGGTAAACACACAACACAGCTGACACAGGTAAACACACAACACAGCTGACACAGGTAAACACACAACACAGCTGACACAGGTAAACACACAACACAGCTGACACAGGTAAACACACAACACAGCTGACACAGGTAAACACACAACACAGCTGACACAGGTAAACACACAACACAGCTGACACAGGTAAACACACAGCACAGCTGACACAGGTAAACACACAACACAGCCGACACAGGTAAACACACAACACAGCGGACACAGGTAAACACACAACACAGCTGACACAGGTAAACACACAACACAGCTGACACAGGTAAACACACAACACAGCTGACACAGGTAAACACACAACACAGCTGACACAGGTAAACACACAACACAGCTGACACAGGTAAACACACAACACAGCTGACACAGGTAAACACACAACACAGCTGACACAGGTAAACACACAACACAGCTGACACAGGTAAACACACAACACAGCCGACACAGGTAAACACACGTGCTAGAAGAGTTTCTGCTAGAATACATTCTGGTCCCGCTTCGGATGCATAGACAGTATAGTTCGGATGCCATGATGCCATCAAGCGGTATCTCTGGTCGTAACCAGTCCTTCACTGACCAATCAGCGTTCGTTAGCAGAATGCTAGCGTGTTATGGGCAACAACAACTCAATCTGTAAGAAATCGAAAGGACATAAGTACTCGTTCATTCAATTTTCGACCTATAACCCATGTTGAACTTGCCAAACCTACAATCAAATCTGAGATTTCTCAACGGCAATCGGCTGAAAG
The DNA here is from genome assembly GCF_949152265.1 of Phoxinus phoxinus. Taxonomy (NCBI): domain Eukaryota; kingdom Metazoa; phylum Chordata; class Actinopteri; order Cypriniformes; family Leuciscidae; genus Phoxinus; species Phoxinus phoxinus. The sequence goes on along the minus strand of NC_136900.1, from coordinate 2,491,126 downwards.
GGACAAATTTAGCCGTCTAGCCCCATAGACTCCCATTCATTTTGCACTCGGGTGATCGCCCCCAGTGGAACTCTGGTGGAACTACAACCAAAATTCGGTACAATAGGACTTAATAGGGAGTGAACAGGCTCTCCGTAGACGGGCTCTGGTATCTCTATGGCATCGAGTCAAACGATGTCAAACTGTCCAAACTAATCAGCTTGTGAAGTGGATTTACTTATTGTAGAGTTAACGAAAGTTATCATGAGCATTGTAATGTTTAAAACAGAAGTCTTAACAAATGTCAGTAGACCGGGAAGATTATACAACTGGCAGTTCATTCATAAATGCGTAAGATCGCTGTGGAAACACAGACCGGAAGACGAGAGAGAACGAGCGCAGCGCTGGGAAGGGGCGGAGCTACAGAAGCGGAGTCTTAAAGGGATAGTTCGGCCAAAAATGATATTACACCCATGATTTACTCGCCCTCAAGCCGTTCGAGATGCATATGTCAATCATTTTTCAGACGAACACATATTCAGTTATTTTAGAAAATGTCTTAGATCTTTCAGTGGTTATAATGTCAAGTTATGGGGTCCGCCTCCTTCAAGTCCCACAAATGTGCATGCATCCTTCACAAAAGTAATCATCCGGCTCCAGGGGGATAAACGAAGGCCTTCTGAGGGTAATCCGTGCGGTTTTGTCGTAAAAATATACATATTTAAAACTTTATAAATGAAAATAACTGGCTTCCGGCAACGGTCGACGCGCGTTCACGGGAGATGGTTGCCAGCGTATGGCGTATGACGTAGCGTAGGAAGCGCCGTGACGTAGAACGAACACTCAATATCCTCTTCTCTACTACAAAATCCTCCGACAATTTCTTTTAAATACACGTTTTTTAAATCGCGGAAATCCTGAGTGGAGTTTTGTTTTGCTCTCTGGCTGCGCTGTCGCGTTCGTTCTACGTCAAGGCGCTTCCTACGCTACGTCATACGCCATACGCTGGCAACCATCTCCCGTGAACGCGCGCCGACCGTTGCCGGAAGCCAGTTATTTTCATTTATAAAGTTTTAAATATGTATATTTTTACGCCAAAACCGCACGGATTACCCTCAGAAGGCTTCGTTTATCCCCCTGGAGCCGGATGGATTACTTTTGTGAAGGATGCATGCACATTTGTGGGACTTGAAGGAGGCGGACCCCATAACTTGACATTATAACCACTGAAAGATCTAAGACATTTTCTAAAATAACTGACAATGTGTTCGTCTGAAAAATGATTGACATGCATCTCGAACGGCTTGAGGGCGAGTAAATCATGGGTGTAATATCATTTTTGGCCGAACTATCCCTTTAAGAGATCAAGGAAGTGTGTGTACCTGCATTTACAGTCAGTAGATATAGCATTTTCCTCCAGGTCAGTCCTTTATTCATAGTAAAGAATCAGTTTGAATGTTCCCATGCCCGCTAGTCATTTGTAAGTTGAGTTTTACTTCTCCGTGTTCACAATTTTCAATCCTTTCAATATAAAAGTCTTCTCTACTGACTGACTCACTCATCTCTGTCGCCATCTAATGGCGAAATAATGCAACTTCTGCTTCACGGTCAGGGACTATTTTTCCCAGCGGAAGGCTTTCAGTGATTTTACTTCATTAAAAAGTTGCATTGATACATATGATTTGGGTTTAATAGTTGTACTGTGTGGTAACCGTTTTATAATCTATGTTCTTTGATTTCTTTGTAGAGCCACTTAGAGACCGAGAGTTCCAGAAGCTCCTGAAGTCCTCCAGCTCTGCCAGTCTCACCAGCGAGGCATCCCACAATGCCCCAGGAGAGCATGTTGGCACGCCGGCCCATCATGGCAGCCTGGTGCTGATCACCGAGAAACGACGTGAGTGAAACCAGTGTGGCGGACACGTCTGGGTCATATTCCCCTAATCCAAAGAATTCGATTTTGTGCAACAGAAATTAAGACCATTAAGATGTTTTCTGTCACAGCATTTTCACTACAATAGACCTTAACATTGACCTCGATTAATAAATGGCTTAAAAATGGTCTCCATGTAATTTATTTTCTTTTGATTTGGGGGTGAAATATGAGCCAGACACGTTTACTTTCACCCAATAATAGAGCTGCACGATTCTGGAAAAATCAAGAATCACAATTTTTGTTGTTGTTGTGGTTTCAAACAGAGATCTCAATCCTCCACGAGTCTAAACAAACTAAACAAAATAAGCGAATTTACTAGAGGTCCGGATAAAATGTTAATTGCTGCAGTCGGTTTAAAATGTTTAATTAATCTGCATTCTTTTCAAAATCACGAATGATTCAATGACTCGCTAATAAACACTTCACATGTTTCATTACTGAATGAACCCGCGTTTTTGAGCGAATCTCTTGAATGATTCAATAAAAAAAAAAATGTAACAGTCACCTCCCAGATAGCAAACTGACATCGAATCAATGTGGAAACGACGTTTCTCGTGACATTGAAACAACATCGTTTTGCTCATCGAATTAACGTTGAATCAACGTCAGACACGCCATTCAACCGAATCGATGTTTTATTTTCGGTGTAATAACGTTCTGATATACCGACCAAATATTGAACGTTGATTCAACGTTGAAATTTGATTGATGATTGATACTAACCTTTACAACTAAAAATCAACGTTGAATCGACATCGGTCCGCTATCTGGGCTGCCGCCACCTACTGGTGTAATGATGTAATGATTTAACCGTTGAAGCGCCAAGTTACTTTATAAAGGTGATTTACTCTGTTTTAGACACTACTGTAGACATCAGTGTTTAAGTAAGGGATAATCCACGGCTAGCCATGCATTAAAGGATATTTTACCTTGGTTATTTGCCAAGTTAAAAACAAGTTAAAGCTGTAACTGTGTAATTTTTTAACAGACGGGTAAAAATTACGGTTATTTACGGTTACGGCTAGTTAGTTCTAGCACTCCGTCCGCTTTAAATAAAGTAGAGCCATCGGATTGCTTTTATTTGAATGAATTATCACAGTTATTTAAATTCATTATTAAAAGAGAGAGACAGAGAACTGAAAGAGAAGAGGAGAGAGAGAGAGAGAGAGAGAGAGAGAGAGAGAGAGAGAGAGAGAGAGAGAGAGAGAGAGAGAGAGAGAGTTACCTGTGTGCGTCTCTTCTTTAAAGTCTATAGTTTTAAAGTTGCTTTAAAATTATTTATGAATGACAGGCAACACTGACAGGGCAATCTTTATTTGAAAATCTTTATCATGTAATTTATTTAAATGAATTATGTAGAGTGTGAAATAAAACCGGCGTCTCGAACCACGATTACTATATAAAGACACATTACATTTATTGAAATGCATTAAATTAAATGAAAAAAAAAAAAAAAAAAACAGTTGGAAATTTCGATAGGGGATTGTTTTACTCATTATACTAACTGATGTTAAACTCCACATTTGCATTTATCGTGAAGTTAGACATGGAAAAGGGCAAATAAACCTAAATAAACGTTTTCATGTGTCTCTCACTCTGTTTGCAAGTGTAACTGTGTTACTATGGTTACCAATGTTTATAGTAGCGGATTAATCTCAAACTGTGATCAAACTGACTGGAACTACATGTGCAATAAACTGTTTTACTGCACACCTGTCAGCCAATCAGAATCGAGTATTTAAACAGCCCGTGGTTTAAATCTGAACTATAAACTGTTCTCCCAGTTCTTCTGTGATCATTTAAAATATGAAGTTTTTGAAGCGGTTTGATATTTATTCATGGCAACGGCTATCTCTGGGTAAGATCTTAATGCTCTAGGGTGATTTTATCAAAGGTTTAATAGACAGAGCATGAGAATGAGATCGCGCGAGTGTCTGTTAGAGAGGAGTCGTGCAGCTCTATCCGACGTGTGCCTGCTCTTGAGCAGCGCTCTGGCCTCAGTGTGGATGTGTTGTGCCCGACCCAGAGCCTCTCAGCAGCGTGTCGTCTCTGGAGGTGCACTTCGACCTCCTGGACCTGACGGAGCTCACAGACATGTCCGACCAGGAGCTCGGGGAGGTGTTCGCCGACTCGGACGAGGAGAACCACACCGAGTCCCCAGCCAGTGAGTCGACCCACAGATCTATTTACCATACCAGATTTGAAGAAGTTTAAAGGGCACCTATTATGACATTTAAAATGTTCCTAATGTTGTTTAGGGAGTCCCCAACAACAGTTTTACATGCATGCAATGACAAAAAACACTTTTGTTTTCGTATAATATGCATTTATTTTTACCTGATTTGCTCACCGACTCCCAAATGATTCGTTTAACGACTCGTTTTTCAAACCCCTCCTTTGCGCGACGCTAATCTGCGTTGATTGGTCAGATGACCCAGCAGTGTTTACAGAGATAATACTTATTTTTAACACGGAGTACAATGATGCTTTTATCAATTAAATTGTATTATAATAATGATTATAGTCCACTGCTTTATAGTTTGTAGTAAAAAAACGAAAAATAAGATAAATAATTTGATGTTATGTTAGCGAGCATAGCCCAGAGTTCATATTGTAAAAGCACAATCAGTCTTTGTTTGCGTTAGCCCGATGCATAAACATAACGTTTTTACAAAAAAAAAAAATGCAGTTACGTTACAGTTATTACTCTATTCTTTAGACAACTCCGAAAACAACGACAAACACTTCACATATCTCAATACAATTGTCATTGAAGACCTAGAAGCTAAACGGTGCTTACACAACAAACAAAATAATTATTAAGCATGCTACATAAAATATAAAAGCAAAAATTATTAATAACACTTACAGGTTGTGATACGGAGGAGGAAGCTGATGCAAATACACTTGGAACTGAACCTTCCTTCAATATCACGGCTCGCGAATCCAAGCTTGATTGCATTTAAAAAGCAATCGTCTTCAAAATGGCGCGAACAAAGCACAAGGCTCGGACTATACTTCTGTGGTATAGTTATATGAATTGTAGCCACTTAGTCTTCAAATGCTCCTCCTTGGGCAGATGAAAAAAGTTTGCTTTTGAGGCGCACTTCAGAACACAGCGTCTCGTCGCCATGATGTTTCCCTGCTGGCCTTGGAGCGCAATAAGTGGGCGTATCGTATTCAAATAACTTGACAAGTTGACGTCATCTAGTCAGAGAAAAAGCTTCGGTCTTCTAACGATTCATAAAAATGACTCAGAGTCGACTCTCACTTTTGAAAGACAATAACTTTATATACGGTGCACTTTCATATTTCAAACTTTGCAGGATGTTTTTGTTCACTTAGATCTATGTTACACACTACATGAAAGGTAAATTTCAAAATTCCATAATAGGTGCCCTTTAAGGGATAGTTCACTTTGAAATTAAATGCTGGTATGTTTTAGCTTACCTCGAGGGCATCCAAGATGTCTTTTTTTCCGCAGTTGTTTCAATTTTTATATCTTTAGGTCAAACCGTTCTTGTCTGACAGTCATATCATGCAGGTCTACGGTCACTGTCTCAAAGAGCACACACAGAGTCCAAATTACACAATTCCCCATCGTAAGTGCACATTGATGGCCTAAGACACGAAACAAGCGGTTTGTGTGAGAAAACGAACAGTATTTCTCACACAATGTCTCTTTGAGACAGTGACCGTAGACCTGCATGATATGACTGTCAGACAAGAACGGTTTGACCTAAAAATATAAAAATTGAAACTCCTGCGGAAAAGACTCGGGCTCGTCTGAAGTATAAAATCATTGGTTACCCGTAAGCCAATCACATAACGTTTGGTTATGACGTGTGTTATGCGCCAGCTCAGCAGCATCGAACTGCCACTGTAAACACATTATAAATAATGCGAAAACGAAACCATCGAGAGAAATACCGGAGTGAACATGGCTGTCAACGACTTTTGTAGATTATGTGATGTAAATCTACGCATCCACGGCACAATCGGGGCCTCTAAACTATTATTTGACAGTAAAGAGAAACAGGAAAATATTTGCAGCCAACTGTCAAAGTTAGGATTGGTTATGTCAAACACAGCTCTTTGTTCAGTTCGAGTCTGTCGGAAATGCTGCAACTTAATTGCAAGATTACAGCATGACATGGCAATATTTACGAACTGGGAAAAAAAGGAGACCCTGACCTGTCAAAAGGGTGCCAGTTCGAGCTCGACAGATAAAAGAGACCTAGATATCACATATCGACATCACCTCCATTCAAAATGTTTACCAAACACTCTTCTTGTTCGTCCTTCAGTTTGGAAATGCCGGGAATATTCTCCACAACAGAGCGAATTTCATCCCTTGTCTCCATATCCGCGGTCGTGTGCGATTTCCCCAATCTCAAACTCGGCGCTTAGCGTCTACGTCACGGCTCTCAGCCCGCCCTCTGTTCGTTGATTGGCCGGCTGTTTTCAGGCCGGAGGAAAACTGAGAGACATGTCGATGTCTCAGACTAAGTACAGAAGCGAAATGAAATTGAGCGGAAGTACGAAGTCTGACATAGTCAGGCTAAGAAATTATAGGCTCAAAAGAAACAGTATTGGGAGAGTGTTTATATTACCACAGCAGTACTCAGTGGATTAAATAATTTACTAGATTAACACTCAATCAATCAATCAATTTTATTTATATATAGCACACTTAAAACAACCGATCGATCAAGCAACAAATTAAACTCACTCATACGGTCATAAATCACTAAAACGACATCTCTCTGTAGGCGAGGGCGTGGTGAGCTGGGACCCTCTTACGTCACATGGCCCCACAACTTCCAATAGGAAAATTAAACTGCAGTAGCCACCGTTCAGCCTGAAGAGGGCAGCACTTTACCACATATTGTACAATTAAAACACTTTATACCCAAATGTCAAAAAAATTACTTGAATCAATGAACAGCATTAATAAAGCCCCAGTCTTACAGATCATTAACTAAAACAAAATATTGTTTTAGGGTTTAATTACCCTTTAATAACTTTCTGGACCGGCAAGTTTCAATCCCATAGAAGCCTATAGAGGAGTGAGACCGCTCTCAGATTTAATAAAATATCTTAATTTGTGTTCTGAAGATGAAGGAAAGTCTGACGGGTAAATAGAGGGATGCAGGGATCACACAAACCCGGAGGTTCGATCAGCAGAGCTTCAGACTGACGGCAGACTCCATCGCAGCTTTCATTGGCTAACGACCGTCTGACTCTGAACGATATTAAAAGGCAACCAATCACTGTTCGTTTTGGTCAGCGTCATGGGAATGTAAAGTCGATGTCCCTACAATAACAGACCGTTCTGTAAAACTCGTGGATGCTTTTTAAAAAGTCTGCCATAGGTGCAAAACCCTTGAACTTCACATAGTTTTGAAAATCCAGCTTAGTTGATCCTGATAATAAGCGCTCACGGTCACATGTTAAACACAACGGCCGCCATGAGGGGGTTTGGTGTCATGAGGACCAATCAGATGACGACTTTGTAGCTACCGAGATGTTCCCCATGTAATGTCCCTTATGCATCCGACGTTCAGCCAACAGTCCACGAAACCAGCATCACGACAAAAAGACAATCTTTCAGTTCACTATTATTATTATTACGATGATTATTGAAGAAAATAAGCTCTGGGATCAACAAAAGTTTATCATTCTTATTGTGATTTAAAGTCCCCATATAGTCAAATCATTTTAACCCCTAAGACCCATCTCCAAAATTACATATTTAAATGTTTTATCCTTGAAAAAAATTCTGTCATGCCTTTAAAATATCTTGAATGTAACTCGACACTCTTGCCTAATTTAGTATGCACGGTTCTATGGATATGCAAATGAGCCCCACCTCCACTCACTCAGAGATCCACTGGTTGACGATCACCCGTTGATCTGATTGGTTACACAGATCTATGAATATGCAAATGAGCCCCGCCTCCACTCACTCACTCACTCAGAGATCCACTGGTGGACGATCACACGTTGATCTGATTGGTCAAGGTAGTGTAGTGTGTGACGTCAGAAACACCAGCGATTTCAAACCGTGTGTTTGAGACTGTCTTTGGTTCTCTGCAGTTTTAAGCAGAAAATACTCAGCAATGCTGTCCACTTATGAACTTACACATGGTGTGTGTTAAAGCGTATTAAAAACTCCACATAGACACATAAACAACATTTAAAAGCTGGATTTTCACCACGGGGGGACTTTATAAAAGATAATCTTCACATATAAAGCACAACGTTTATGATTTTTGAAGCATTAATACAATTGCCAGAAGTAAAAAGCTAAACCGAACTACTCTATTTAAACGATGTGTCATTTCTGACTGGTATTTCAATCTTTATTAAAAATCTACAAGTTAGAAGAGTTTGCAAGAGAGCAAGTATAATCACACTAGTGTTGCCTTTTCAGTGACGACGACGTTGAATGTCCACAACAATAGTCCCATTCAGCCTCTGGTTAACAACAGACTGTTTTCAAGAGTGGGGTTTTACTGGAGTATTTTATTTCATAGAACAAAACATGAAAATCTCTTGAGCTTGTGTTAACCACAGACCTTATTTCAGGCATTTAACAACATCAACAACAAAAAATCCATTGACTTTGGGACCAGGGAACCGGATGTGCAACGATGCTAGCTAGTTTCTGTGTCTTCGGACTCATTCCGGCAGCACTAGTGTTTACGGCACAATGTTCACTGTGTAGCAAGACAAAGAAACCCGATGATAACGTTTTGAGTAGAGATTGTTGAATTCTTAGCGACTTAAACAGTCGGCTCCATGGATTTCTACACGGAGCACATTATTATTTGATTAAGTTCTGAGCTAAAGTGCACAAATGTGTACATATTAAATATTTAAACTATGAGGTAATGTCAGAGCATCCTCAACTCTGAGCAATATAAGCATTACTTTACATTACCTTACATTTTCTCCAAGGTATGTGAATAACATTCATCTTTGCCCAGAGCTTAAAATGGACGCTGAGAGGTGCTCACAATGACAGCCAATAAACCAAAGGCCATCTAATGTTCTTACTTTTGGTTGTTAGTAGGTATTCTGAATTAAGTACCGTTTATAACTATTTAAAGTGGTGCAGGTATGACACAACTTCGTAGGCCAAAGCGAGCTGCATTTTAGCACTTCCGGTTCCATCTTCCCAAAGTCAATGGGTTTTTTGAATGGGGTTACGGTTAAAGGAACACTAAAGGAAATAGGCTCATTTCCCAGCTCCCCTAGAGTTAAACCATTGAGTTTTACCATTTTCGAATCCATTCACCCGATCTCCGGGTCTGGCGGTAACAATTTTAGCGTAACTTAGCATAGATCATTGAATCCGATTAGGCCGTTAGCATTAACAAACTGTGCTGCCGTACCAGCAGTATAGCATAGTCCCCAGCTCGGTAACTTCCAACGTGTCCGGCACTAAGTTTGTAATATCATTGTGCCTGCTGGACTATATATAACAGAACTATAGCATTATTATTGTTGTGACTGGCAATTAAGTTGTTTTTCATTGGTTGGTTTTGTAAGTTCGCCCCACAGATCGCCAGCAGCCGCCGTTGCCTAGATTTCCCCACAGCGGGTACGTGCGCTCGCCCTCCTGGACCCGCGGGGGGAAAGGGGATCAGCAGCCGAGAGATCGAAAGCACCACAGCGACTCCGAGAACACAGAGCCAATGCTGAAGATAGAGCGCTCTCAATCCCAGCAGCCTTGAGCCAGGGCCGGCTACAGGGGCTTGGGGAGACCACTGAGCCCTTGTCTGGAGAGGGGAGGTTCCTTGTCAAGCAAGGAGACGGGGAACCTTTGGGATCAAAGGACATGGTGATCCCACTTAAAGATAATGCAATCCCGTCGTCCATCATGGGCAAGAAGACCGCTGGGATTAGCTGGGATAAGTGTAGACTCTTCCTCGAGATGGAACAGACTTCATCCAAACAGGATTTTGGGCGCCTCTTTGGGACCTAGTCACTTTCAGTCTACTGCATATGGAGAACTTGAAGCAAGATGTAGCATTATGGACCACACCATGAATCCAAGGAGCGACTGAGGAATTGCACAGTGATTTGAATCTTCAAGGAACTGTTTAAGGACCAGAGCAATGTGTTGAGGCAGCAACTGTGATGAGCCTACGGAGAAGTTCAGGACATGCCTGTGTGAAGGGACAGAGAGAAGCTACAACAAAAGTGTCCTTCGAGGAGATTCTGCATGAGAATGGGAGACCCAGAAATAAAAAGTTTCATGCCTAAAGGTCATTGCATACTGAGTCCGAAATTCTCCCACGTTAAAAAATAAATATGACCTCGCGTTGTGTCAATCACGTCTACACACTGCCTCCGAAACTTTCGTCCGTCATTCAAAAATTTGGATCGGGTTCAACTTTCTGCGTGTTTCGCATCCGTAGCAAGCATTTTTTTTTAGGTGTTTTGACAATTCAGAGCCACCGTACAAGCGAACGCTAAAATCCAGAAACGTTAAGGATCAATTGGTGGTCTTGTTTTTAATATGTGGCTCCAGTATCGCTAGCAAAGCATCAAACTGAGCCGCTGACATCCTGAAGTGAACTTTGAATCGCTCGGATAATCCCGCGGCGAACTCTCCACGCAATCTCAGGATTGAATGGACCCAATATTTCCTCTTTGTTCCCTCCGTTTAAGAAGAGAGAGGACAACAAAACCATCCTCACTGATTGAAGACTCCATTTTTTTCCACTACGGATTAATTCATCGGATTCGGTGTGCAAGGTTTCTGCGTGTGATTAATTTTTAGGATGACAAATACATACGAAAATTTCGGACTCTGTGTGCAAGGACCTTAAGGCCTAAAACATGCCCTACGCAAGTACAAGAACACAGACACTTCGAGCTACGTCAGCTCAATTCAATGCATCAATCGGTTTCAAAATTTGTCAGAACGCAGTTCATATTGCAGCGCAATTATGTAGCATCCTCAACCAAGTGTCCAGTATTTTATGCTATGCCCAATAGGGAGCAGTGAACACACAGCTCAGGGGAATTGGAGAGCAGCTCAGCTCATGCAACCCTCTCATAACAAGATAAGAGAGGCATACAAAATGGCAGTGTTCCCCAACCCTGTTTCTGGAGCCACACCCACAGTACAGATTTCCAAACTCTTCCCAGACAAACACACGATTCAAGATCATTAGTACACTCCAAGACATCCAATTAATGGAGCATTGAGAACTGAGAATCATGGCGCAGCAGTTTTGGAGAATAATGTTGAACATGTTATTTTAATTTTGACCAACTTTGTGAAGGTAACCATCTCCCCATTGAGTACTGACTGAGGTTTGTCACCGCCACAGTAACAAGAATGTACAACAGAACCACACAAGAATTGTTAGCATACTTGCGTAGATTATGTTTCTGGCCTAACTTATTGAGTATAGCAATTGCTATAAGTTGCATTTGAATGGATGTAAGGGGGAATAATCTTTCAGCAATATGTTTTTTTAACTGCTCTGTATCATTAAATGTCATTTATTAACAATTTAACATAAAAGACTTCATCAAAGGCCTAAATTGTGTGATCGCCGGTGCACAGCAAGAAATTGTGTCTTAAAATATACCAGATTCACATATAATCCTCAGAGAAGAAAGCGATCGGGTGGGCAGTTCAAATACAAATCCTAAAGAATAAAAGTGTGTTGTGCAAATAAATCTGTACTGTACATTTTACCAGGGTTATTACAGGGTTCAATGATGTCAAGCATGATCTATACACAGGGTCACATCGGAGAAGAAATGTATTAACTACCAGAATCATTAACAGTCAAATCAAGGAGGGCAAAAATATAACGGGAATAAATGTGAAAAATGTCAATGATCAGGTTGTTTATCCTCCCTTTCTTTCCCCGATATACTTTACTGTAGCTATTACTGTACAAAGCAAGTCTTGTGACACAACAACCTGCCTATTAGCTTTAAATGGAGGCAGTGTGGTACAATTTACTTGAACAGACACGCTAGCAGGATTCAGAAGGCTTCACGTGATCTGCACACGGTTCATCCTTCGGTCTAAAGAACGCTGCTTTTGCCTTTCATAGAGAAGATCCACAAACTTACACTGGGCTTTTATTCTCTTTCATACTTTAACCACCACAAATAAGAGTAAGATTTGTAGCTCACAACATCATAGATAGCAGCGATTCTGGATGTGTCTTGGCTAAATCTCACCCATCTAAAACGGGAGTGTCCCTGATGAACATAAAGTGATAAATCATCTAGCTTTGCCCTACTTCTGCTGATGTCAGTATAAGGCCTAGAAATACAATATAACAAAACACTGTAGTGCCGAAAAAAGGATATGATCTTTCTGTAGATTAGATGCTGTAAATATAACCCTGATGAAGTGGTGAATTCATACAGATGTATACAAGGATCAAAATACAGATACAATTTGTATATCGCCTTAAGAATAAGCCTTTATTTGTTATAATTGTGATGATTATGGCTTACAGCTTATGGAAACCTTTTCACAATATTCTAATTTTGAATTAGGGGTTTTCAGCCATAATCATCAACATTATAACAAATAAAAGCTTGAAATCTCAATTTGCATGTAATGAGTCTATATAATATATTAGTTTCACCTTTTGAGTTGAATTACTGAAATAAATGAACTTTTGCACCATATTCTACATTTTTTAACAAGCTGCATAAATTACCTAAATAAAGGGTAAGAAAAAAAGGTGGAAATTGGTCATGAGAAAAAATAACGTCTGTTTTTGGTGCAAGAAACATTGACCAACATTGTAAGTGTTGAAAAAAAACAAAAACAAAAAACATAAAATGTATGAAAGGACTGATTTAATTTAAATAAACTTTCAAAACATTTTTTTCTTAGAACACACAAATGAAAATTGTACAAATATACAGTCGTTTCTTCCACTTCTATTAAGAGGAAGAGTAGCTAAAAGGATATAATTCAGTTTATTATATAATGGCAGAAATCAAAGGATAAAAGAAATAACTGAAAGGATAATTCTGAGTTCCTGATCTGTCATAAAGCGTTTGTGGTGTCCGGTGTTAAAGTTTATCCAGCATAGTTTATGGAGACAATCTTTGCATTAAGGCATTTCAAATTCAATAAACGTCCCCTGGTTAGAATTAACACAAGGGAAGTGAAATGCAAATACCAACAAAATTCACAAATCTTTTCTTTAGCCCAGGAGACTCTCCTTTCCCACAGTTTCCACAGTAAGGCAAGTATCAGAGGCGGGTGGAAAGTATCTCGAGAGCGGTGTTCATTTCAAGCCGCCAGTTTTTCCTGTGAAGCTGGAGGCTCCTCCTGGATCTCTCCTCTCTCCTGGTTCCAGTCCTTCAACCCAATCGGAAGACTTGTATCTTCCTCGAAGCTGCCAGTGCCCTCCACAAAGTCCTCATATGTGGACTTCTCCTCGAACGGCCTGGGTCCCAGCAACTCCACCATGTCAGCTTTGTCTAGAACTTCTTTTTCCAGCAAACGCTTTCCAACCTATTCGAAAAAAACGGACAATCAATAAAATGTGACTGAGCAGGTGACTTTGAAAGCTTAACTTAATTCAAATGACACTCAAATCTCTTAGTATGAACTAAAATCTCTGCTTTGTGGTAGAACTAAGCTGAAGATTATACAGCTATGCTGCATTATTTAAAGGAAAAACCAAGAAGATGAGAAAAATAATGGGACCAAGGACTGAACCCTGAGGCACTCCACAGCTCACTAGCTTTTGTAATGGCCACTAGTTATGCCTCACTCCATTTAAAGCTGGCAGTTGTTCTCACCATCTCCACCTGCTCTCGTTTCTCAGAGACGAGCTCCAGTGTTCTCTGAAAGGCCCGGTCCACCAGATTTCTGACCTCCTCATCAATGAGCTCTGCCGTAGCCTCGCTGTAGGGCTTCTCCAGAACCATCTCTCCTTGCCGGGGCAGGTCGAACGACACCTGCCCCACTTTCTCACTCATGCCAAACTGCACAATCTATGAGAAAAGTAGGGGAAGAAAATTGTCAAATAAAGATAGTGTAAATAAAAAAAGTGTTATTAAATAAAAATTTCGATTCCTCTTATCGATTCCTTTGTGTGCATTTTAATATGCCTTTAAACCATTCAAACGCGAGACGACTCACGATGGTTTTCTGTGCTGCACGCAAGAGTAACAGTATATTGTGCAAACTAATATTCCTGCTGCTCTCTATAATAACACTAACCAAAAAGACAAAATTCACTCGCTGTTCTTGACTGAATAACTTTGGACTTTATAAATATACATAAAAAATATAGTTACAAGTGTTATTTTATATTTGACTCCGTATCTGAAAATCTTAAAAGACTTGATATCAAACGTATCTTTGTTCAGTTGTATCTATTTGTTGCGATTGCTAATTTTTTGAATTTGTTCTTTTTAAATGACTGAGTGTCTTGTCTTTAATAATGCATGCAGTTTATATTAGTTAGGCTAGTTGTTTTTCTATGGTATTTTTAAACCACAGGCAAAAAGTTCCCTGCGTAAGTGTTCTTTAGCTTGTTGATCTTTGTTCATGATATTCAGCAACAATGAAATGTTTTACAATAAGATTAAATGTGAATGATATCTTTTTTTTAAAATCTGATTTGAATCAAAATTAGGAATTGATAAGAATCAGAATCAATAAGCAGAATCGAAATCGTTAAATTCAAACGATACCCGACCCTAATGAGCTTTCACCAATGTGTTGTTCAATCATTGCATTAACGGTCCCATGACATGAAATTTTCACTTTTTGAGGTTTTTTAACATTAATATGAGTTCCCCTAGCCTTTATATGGTCCCCAAATTTCTAGAAATTTCAATCGGTGTAAATCGAGCTTTTGCTATCTTTCTCTGCCTTTGAAAAAGTGGAAGCTCAATCGGGCTGATCTTGAATCTCCTCCGTATGACGTCATAAGGAGGAAATGTTACCTCCCCTTTCTCTGCTTTGCCCGCCCAGAGAATATTTCCAGTCCATGAGAAAATGAGCTAGGAAGTAGGAACGCGTGCGCGTGATTTTAGTTTGTCCACGGGAGATATCATGGCTTTTGAGCGAGCGAAGCATAATAATGGCTCAATAATTGGATGTACAAATGAACACCGAAGCCTTTTTTTAGTTCCTTCATCCAAGCAAGAACCAGTGGATTCATTTCATTTTCTCTGGAAATGCGCCGACACAACTCCCAAAGTTTTGCATGTCTGCGGCATACATCGACGACTGTTTCCTCAACTTGGGCCAATAATACAAGAGCTGGCCTCGACGAACGTCTGAAAATAAATCGATCGAGCTAACGTTACCAAGCAACACTTTCTGATGTGTAATTGTTCAAGTTCAGACAGGTAATCTTTCTCTCAAATCGTTCAATACAGCTGTTTATGCCTCAGTAAGTCAAGCCAGTGACTAAAATATCAACTTCACATCGTTTCTTTTAGTAGGATGAAAATAATCGTATTTAAATTGTGAATAAATTAACTTATAAACAAAGCGATCAAGGAACAATCTTTGTAGGAATCGCACGCACGCGTTCCTACTTCCTAGCTCATTTTCTCATGGACACAGCGCGATCGAGTTTATCTGGACACTTGCCAAACTCGTTATGAAATCAATGACGCACGTTACACTGCACATGAAGCTCTTACTGTATTTACAGCATCGTGTTTGCATTGGTGAAAGCATTAGAGAGAGTGCAGAAACTGCGTTGCAATGATAAGATCTTCATTCTCGCGATCAACAACAGACTGTCATCTGCTTGCGCAATGCTCATCACGGCAACATTTTATGTGATGGGAATAGATCTAAATACTTTAAAAACTTCTGACGATTTGTTCATCTCGACAGCTGTAATAGTAAAAACGTATAATAACTGTAGTAAAAGTATTCGAGAGAGTTTCACATGTAATAAGTAGCTATTTCATATGCAAGCATGTCAGCCAATCACAGCAGTGGGCGGTTACACCGAAGTCTCACACAGACACGCCCCTTCAAACAGAGCGTTCAAATCAGAGGCTAAAACTGGGCTAGGAAAAATGCCTTTTATTTCTAAATTATGACTATTTTTGATCTAAAAAACATACTAACATTATAAGGGCAACCCAGGAAACATAAAATAATATAATAACCCCATGTCATGGGACCTTTAACAATTATTTTCTGCTAGCAATCTAATGATTGTTAAAGTGATTCATTGACTACTCTGAATGTCATTTTCAGCTCTACTCAACATGGACTGTTCCTATATTGTACAGTGCTTTGGATAAAAGCTTCTGCTAAACGGAAAACATACTGGAAAATCAGTGCATAATGTCACTATAGCAAACTGTGTAACACACAAAGCAAGCAGTCTCTGTACCTGAGCGTACGCTGACTGCGTGATCTTCTTAAGGTCGTCTTGAGCCCCAGTCGTGATCTTGCCGAAAAACACCTGCTCGGCCACCCGCCCGCCCAGCATCATACACATCCTATCGAAGAGCTGCTCCCGGGTGTATAAATACTGCTCCTTCGGAAGGTACTGCGCATAACCCAGGCCTTTACCTCTGGGAATTATGGAAACCTGGAACACGTAAATTTCAATAATCAATTTACAGACGAATGACTGTGACCTTAAGCTAAAATCCTGCATTTAGGGCCCTGACCTTGAGCAGTGGGTCAGCATGTTGGAGAAACCAGCCCACGACAGCATGTCCTGCTTCATGATAGGCTACGGTCTTTTTCTCAGTGGGTTGTAATACCTGAGTCTTCTTCTCCAGCCCTAAAAGATCAGAGCACAAAACATCAATGACTAAAAATGTATATGATTTGAACCTTAGGATAGTTAAAGTCCCCTGTAGTCAATACTTTTATCCCTTAAAACTAAACTGTGATCACAAAAATGACAAAGCGTTTTTTCCTTCCTTATGTAACTCGACACCCTTGCCTCATTTAGTATGTTCTATGAATATGCAAATGAGCCCCGCCTCCACTCATTCACTCAGAGATCTACTCATTGATGATCACACGTTGATCTGATTGGTTACAAGGTAGTTTGTGACGTCAGAAACACCAGCAATTTCAAAACGTGTTTTTTAACTCCTAGAACACCACATAGACATATAAACTACATTAAAAGCTTTATTTTCACCACAGGGGGACTTTAAAGCTGCATAAGCCAACTCAAGAAATCATATTTCGCAAAGCTTCAGCTCCACTAAAGAGGATAGAATTATTCAAGTAAGCTCATATCCCTACTTCACATAATCTGAAGGAAGGAAGTATGTGGATTAGGAAACGCATGGGACCCAGGACTGAACCCTGAGGTACACCACGGGTCACTAATATCTCTGAGACATCATACGACTGCAGTTAGAGAGGCAAGGCAGGCCCACAAATAAACTTTGTTACATCCAGTGCTGTTATTTTGGTTACAGATCTGAACATGTAGATCACAAGCATCAGAGTTTGTGTTAGTGGGATGTTTGCATTTCTGCGCTCACCTCCGATGACTCTGTCGATGGCCTGCTCAAAATGCTTAACACCGATGAATTCATTCAGATGTCTGGCAGCAATGAGAGCTGCTTCATTACAGACATTTGCAATATCAGCACCTGGAGGAGAGAAAATAGTCTCTTTATATAGCAATACCGCATCAATATGGCAACACTTATGATTTCTTAATTATCATATCAACTACATCAGCCTACTCCCAAACGTGAATTTCTAATATGTAATTATCATACAACATATAATTTTCCAGCTTTGTCTTGCACATTCACTCTTTTCAATAGGAAAATTAGCATCTGTGTAAGTCGTCGCTCGCTCACCGGTGAAGCCCGGCGTGGCGGCGGCCATCTTCCTGGCGATGGCGTCCCGGTCCAGATTGGGGTCCAGTTTGAGCGGCCGCAGGTGAACTCTGAATATGGATGCCCGACCCTTGATATCAGGAGGACCTGAAGGAGGACAGAACACAAATCTTAGAAGCTCTTCAGTCAGACATATTCGTTCTGAGTAGGGATGCCACCATATCGGTATTGGACGATATATACGTTAATTTTTAAGGTTATGGTTATCAGTCCGATGAGAAAATTTGGCTGTTATATTAAAGCCGATAAATAATGGGTTATTTCCTTCAGCCGAGACACTTCAGATGCACACTGTTCAACATGATGGGTTTGAACAGCTTGAAATATGATGGATAAAAAGGAAAATACTGTTCAGTGCAACATGTGCAGCACTAGTCATATAAGCTACATCAAGTTATAATGAGAACATTATAATTGTGCGATTGGGAAATGGCTTTTAATGGTGAGACTTTTGTTTTTGTAATCAGGCTCTCAAAAATTTGGATTTAGATTTATTAGCCAATATATCGATTATTGGCTTTCAAATATAAAGAATTATTGGTATCGGACAATTTTCATATCCGTGCATCCCTAGCTCTAAGCCCACAGCTCAAGAATTGCATCAGTGGTCGACCAATATCATCTTTTTATGCCAATAGCTTAGACACCAGATAGAATAAAAAAATTAAATAAAATTAATATTCTGCATAAGTAAGATTTTGCTTTTTATGTTAAAGACACTATTGATACTGTGAGAAATTTACATTCTCAGGAAAATAGCCGTAAAATAAATCAGTTAATCGATCGATAAGGTCAATCAACTAATGATTAATTAATTAATCGATAATTTGCATCCCTATTCTGCAATTACATTTTTTTTGACAATATTTAATTTATTAAAAATAGCAACTCTTGATTCTGTAATTCCATTACAAATAGTAAAAAAACACTATCTGATGAGTCTGTGCACTAGGAATCATATTTTCTGATTAAAGTCCAGGTAACACTAATAAAGCACACAGTAAATATGACATGAACATGACCTAAATATAGTCTGTAATGCAGGATTTTTGACTGTGGCTCACGTGAGTCCAATGACAGAGTACATGTGTTTTTATGCATGCTCCAAAAGCACAGGATCCAACAGCTTGATTCGCTAAAGTCTGATGACAGTTTCATTATTAGATATTGAAAGATATTTAAATGACATAAATGCGTTTGCTCAAAGCAGACAGTATAAACGCTGATGGTTATAGCTAATTCTAGAATACTTTTTCATGTACTGTTTACAGTCTTTGTTTAACAGCTCTAATGATTTATTAGACAACTGTTAAAGGCACCCTGAAATCAAAATGCTTGTTTTTTTTTTAGCTTAGTATGAATATGTTAGCCTTAAGGTTACGCATAAGCTGGTGTGTCCAAAACGATGACAAAATTCACATTTAGGAGAAAATCATTCAAAATTTAGTCTCTCACTTCCGCTAAAATAAGGCAAGATTTTTTATGACGTCAATGCGGACTTTAGCTTCTCACATCTTCTGTCCAATCAAATGCTCTCTTGAATCTGAAGCTCCGCCCCCTCTGCTATAAACACCACCTGACCAAAGCGACCGTTGACACACGTCACGCAGCAATATGGGTCAGAGGTGTGTGTTCGGTGAGTTTTATTCCAATTTTGCAACAGTACGCTGGTTAAGAATGAAAAGGCTCTCTACTATTGAATCCACCGTATCATTAGCGCTCTGAGTCACTTCCTTACTGTCAAGTACGACTTTCAGTCTGTGATGTAAACTAAACACTATTGGCTATTTGAAAAGGGGGAGGAGCCATTCAATAAGTTCAGTGGAAATTACGTCAGCGCATCAAACAAAGCTGCTCGATCTAAGGCACTTCTGTTGGGCTTTAAACAAAGACTGTAAAATAATGAAGCTCTGATGCTGGCTTTCTCTGCGATGTCAAAATAAAAGTTCAGGTGCTGTGAAAATAAAAGTCCAACACTTCAGACACTTAAACAGAAAACCGGCCGTGACGATATATCAGTCGACATAAGGCCAACAGCTAAATAAAAAAAAAGTTTATATGTCTCCCAAATTTAACACCTGATTCAGATCATCATCTCGTTAAGAAAGAGCTCTATGAACTGAACTGGGTGTGTCAGATAAAGGAGACGTATAAAATGTGCAGAGATGTGGGTCCCCAGGACCAGGATTGAGAACCAGGCAGTGAAGAGGTGTAAAGGGAAAAGCTGTTACCCAGGTAGATCTGCCTGTCGAAGCGGCCAGGCCTCATCAGCGCCGGGTCCAGCACATCCGGCCTGTTCGTACCGGCCAGCACTACAACATTCGTGCTTGTATTGAAACCTGTAAGAACAAGCAAAACACACTGTTGATTTGGCCTTTTTCAGGTTAAATACAAATGAATGTATACAAATCAAACGGAGTTCAGTGTGTGGTGCGCACCATCCATCTCCACCAGCAGCTGATTGAGTGTGTTCTCCTGCTCGCTCTGCCCGCCGAAGTTCCCGCCGCCCCGCTTCCTGCCCACCGCGTCGATCTCGTCGATGAAGAGGATGCACGGGGCGTTCTTCCTCGCCATCACAAACATGTCCCGGACCTGCAGACACACACACGCTACAGTCAGTTCACTTACACTTTCATTTGCAGAGATCTGACACTAGAGATGCACCGATACCAAATCTCTCCGCCGATTATTCAGAATGATATCGGCCGATGCCCATACCAACAGTTCGATTTTTCTACCAAAATAATGCTGCAAACTATACAGGGAATTTGGTACACTATAATATTAGAGGTTAAAATTAATCTGCTCTTTATTTCCAGATATTATATTTACACTCAAATAAAAGCTGAAATGTTTGTACACAACTCCGTTAGTTTTCATAAACACTTCATCATGGCAAATGTATTCAAACATATATATACATATACACACACACACACACACACACACACACACGTGTATAATTAACAGTAAATAAGCTCTTCTCTAGTGTTTTTACAGCTAAATAAACTGAACACTGGATAACTTTCCTGAGGTGAATTCATTAAGTGATAGTTCACAAGCGGTTTTATTGACGTCTTTCCGCGGTTAAAGCACAGATTGAGTGATTACATGATACAGATTTCAGTAAGTTGTACTGTATCTCCCAGCATACCTTCTGATATTCATGCATGTTTTCTAGATATAATGTGTGTTAAAGTGGAAGAAAGGACTCTTGAACTGCGGCGCTACAGCGATCGGTCACATCATTTAAAAGTGTCAAAACTAGGGCTGCACGATATTGGAAAAAAATGACATTGCGATATTTTTCCCCCCAACGATATACATTGCGATATTGAGAGCCATAACTCCAGGCTAAAGACAATAATTACCATTCCATGATATTAATAATTTCACTAATAAGCAAGCTTCATTACAAGTGACAAAAAGGTCACTTAATATTTTATTCCAAAATTAGAACATTTCTGTAAACACAAAAGCAGAACACATTTTTAAATAAAACAGCAGCTTTACCGCCTGTCAGCGCCGCCGCTCCCACCACACGCATCATGCGCTGAGGGAGCACCAAAAAAATAGCCTAATGAAAAATCAATCATTATAATGCCGATATTATTTCAGTATAGAAAATATAGACATCCCAAGTCTCCCGGAAGTTCCGGGAGTCTCCCGCATATTAATAGCGGCTCACTGATGCCAGCAAATTAGTTAAAATCTCCGGAATCTAGAGCGAGCGCGCCCGCGAGACAGAGACTGTGCTCCACACCGCGCAGCGCGTGCACGACAGAGAGAGCAAGAGACCGCGCGCGTGTGCCTCATGAAGCGCGTAATATCTCCCGCTGGTGCTACTGTGCTATACCCTTCACATCGCATGTTCCGGCGATGTGACTATCGCTCACTCGCACATCGCGATGTCGATGTTAAAACAGATTATGTTTACAAAACGGCATTAATGGTTTGAATTCCGTGATCAAATGTACAGAATTTGAAAGCTGAGACTGTTTCTCAT
This sequence comes from Phoxinus phoxinus, assembly GCF_949152265.1. Classification (NCBI taxonomy): domain Eukaryota; kingdom Metazoa; phylum Chordata; class Actinopteri; order Cypriniformes; family Leuciscidae; genus Phoxinus; species Phoxinus phoxinus. The sequence continues at coordinate 2,469,338 of NC_136900.1, read as the reverse complement.
CAGAAGCAACAGCACAAAGCTCTTTGCCATTATTGGATGAGAGGTGCTGCAGATAATGTTTAATGCAGGGAAAACCCACAGATCTGGCAACCCTGGCTTGAACTACGGGTGATTCAGAGGGTCAAATAAAGCCTGCATTAACCTCACTATTTTTTAACTGTTATTTTTTAACACTTTTGATTGACAGGATATAATCGGCTTTGATCATCGGCTGTTTTCTAACAATCGGCCGAGAGTGAAAATAATACATCGGTGCAACTCTGTTTGAAAGCGATAGTTCAGACTTACTCTGGCTGGGCCGACGCCGACGAACATCTCGAGAAACTCCGAGCCGTTGACCGTAATGAAGGGAACGTTAGCTTCTCCGGCGGTGGCTTTAGCCAGCAGCGTTTTACCCGTTCCTGGAGGACCGGACAGCACAGCACCCTGAACACACACACACACAGCAGGATCAGTAATAAGAGCAGGATCAATACACACACAGGAGGATCAATACCGTATTTTCCAGACTATAAGTCGCACTTTTTTTCATAGTTTTGCCGGTCCTGCGACTTATAGTCAGGTGCGACTTATATATCAAGATTAATTCATACTGACTGAGATGAAGCAAGAGAAAACATTACCGTCTACAGCCGTTTTGGCTGCGTTTTGAGGGGTGAGGGGAGTCCATCTTAAATGCTTCTGATTGGCCATTGTGTTCAATAAATCAACACATATGTCTGTGATCGGCTAGCTACATCGCTCAACGCTGCAAACATGTTACAAATAGAAACTCTGGCCTGTAAATCGTTTCTATTTTGTTTTAGTTCTTCTTGTTGCTTTTCTGCAACAGGTGAATAACAATTTATTAGTTTTTATATGTTTTATTCATAGATATTTATATTTAATCGTGTTATTCTCCCACAGCCGCACACACAGAGTGAGCGCATTACCGCTCGCACTCGGCCACATCTGGTCCCGCGCCGCACGTCTCTAGATCACGGGCCGGCCCGAGTATAGCGGCGGGAAATATCGGCTCGGCGGAGAATCTGAGCTCTAAACAGGACAGAGTAACACGCCGGATATCGCTAATATACATGTTTTTGAGGACGTAGTTAAGGCGGCAGGCGTGTGTTGCTTAGTTCCACAGTGCTGCGGGAAACCCTGTGTTACGCTAACACACCGGACACTATTCAGCTGTTGTTCTGTGTGCTGTTGTGGAGCTGAATAACTTGCGTTTCCAGATTAAATGTCTGTTCTTGGTCTTGGATTTTGTGAAATAAATTTCTAAATAAATGCGACTTATAGTCCAGTGCGACTTTTTCCTCTTCATGACGCATTTTATGACTGATGCGACTTATACTACAGAACGACTTATAGTCCGGAAAATCCGGTAATCGGACAGGAGGATGGGTGTTGTCCTGCGCTCGTACCTTCGGGATCTTGGCCCCCAGGTCCTGATACTGCTGTGGGTTCTTGAGGAAGTTGACGAACTCCATGATCTCCACCTTGGCTTCTTCACATCCAGCCACGTCCTTGAACTTGATGTCTATGCTGTCCTTCATCATCTTGGCGGTGGACTCGCTCATGCTGAAGGGCCCGCCCCTTCCCCCGCCCATCCCTCCTCCCATTGGCCCACGCCGCAGAGTGAACAGCAGGAAGCCAATCAAAAGCAGCGTGGGAATGAAACTCATCAGGAAAGACCTGCAGAAAGAGGAAGACATGTTATCATTAATATAACTATATTAGCGAAGTGTAATGTTATTTATTTCTGCTGAACGCCTCCGCCATCTTAGAACGGTCAACATTTCAGACTCATTCACAGTAACGAACGACATTTCCAAAACGCCACAACAGTGTGTAGCCTACGGTTGTGAAACCTGCAGACACCACAGATCACAGATGAAACCGGATAATATCTCACAGGTGAGGATGCGTTGGTTAGTTTTTATGTTTTATTATTATAATTAAGAAAATAAAAAAGCAATTAAAAGCATTTATAAATGGTGCTCAAGTAATGGGGTCAGTAAGAGCTTTATGTTGTTTGAAGAAATCAATACTTTTGTTCAACGTTAAACTGATAAAAAATGACAGTTACAAATGTTACAAAAGCATCCTGAAAATGCTTCTTGAGCATCAAATCATCATATTATACTGATTTCTGAAGGATCATGTGACACTGAAGACTGGAGTAATGATGCTGAAAGTGACTAATTTAAAAAACATTAAAAATCTTAATGATCCAAAACTTTTGAACGGCACTATATATATATATATATATATGTAACCCCTCCACCCGGGTCCTTCTCACCCCGCTCCGTGCGGGTCTCCGGCATGAGAGTCAGGCACTCTAACAAGGAGACTAAAGACTGAAGCCCCTAGCGTCTGTCGCTAGAGCGCCTATTGAGATCAGAGGAGTGAGGTTTACTCGCACAGCAACTACTAGCTGGCCTCCGTTACATATATATATATATATATAGGCACGTTAGTATTTTCACACCAAACTATTTTTTTAAGCCAGTTTTTTGTATATTTTGCTGTAGTGTGTCGGTAGGAAATATCAGTTTACATTTCCAAACGTTATTTTTGCCATTAGTTGTAATAATGCAGTGAGATGTTTGTCTGCACAAGGAGTCTGACAGCAGCCGGTCCGCTCTCAGCATCAGCGAGTCTGTCTGGGATTACATGAAGAACTGAGGACACGTCTCCGAGACGCTCGAAGAAACGTTCCTCCCTGAAAACCATGTGCAAGTGTATCTGGACAACAGCGGGTTTAAACGCAAAGGGTGGCCACACCAAATATTGATTCGATTTAGTTAATAGAAGTTAATTAATAGATCAAATCAATTTATGACATTATTTTTTAAAGCATCCTCACTTTAGAACATTTTTACACGAGAGCCTAAAACTGTTCACAGTACTGTAGATTTGGAAGCAAGTTTCTTAAAGCGTTTTGGATACAGTTCTTCTGGATTATTCTCTCTCTCTCTACTGAACAAAACTATAAACGCAACACTTTTGTTTTTGCCCCCATGAGCTGAACTCAAAGATCTAACACTTTTTCTATGTACACAAAAGGCCTATTTCTGTCAAATATTGTTCACAAATCTGTGTTAGTGAGCACTTCTCCTTCGCTGAGGTAATCCTCCACACAGGTGTGCATATCAAGATGCTGATTACACAACAGGATTATTGCACAGGTGTGCCTTAGGCTGTCCACAATAAAGGCCACTCTAAAATGTGCAAACGACAAAGGTTTAATAGACAGAGACGAATCACTGTCATTTAGGAATAAGATCGAGTGAGTTTGAATCCAGATCATCACACACACACACACACTGACCCGTCGCTCTCTGAGGTGTATATAACCGCTGCTCTGCGTGACGGCTCCAGACCCAGCTCATAGTGCGCAGCCTCCAGGTTCCTCTCGAACGTGTCCACGCTGCCGATGTTGAACCACACGTAGCTCTGCAGGCAAACACTCCAGATCAGCGACACACACACACACACACACACACACTACTGTACAGGGAACCATCATAACTCACAGCTTCAGAGGCGTCGACCCCGGGCACCAGGATCACCCGCACGAACTGCTTGTTCACCACCTCTAAACGCTCAACCTGCGCACAGAAGAGCCCGTTTCAGAGCAGACAGTGAGCCGTGACCCCTGGTGACCTTTCACATGTGAGAAAATCCAACCCAAGGCACTTGAGTAATGCGTTTTTAGAAAAATATAAATAGCCTTTATTCTTTCATGCCTTAGATTTTAAAACAGGTGACAAGCAACGGCACACCAACGTGTCGCGGCCGATAAGCCCTCGTCAGGGTGTGTGTGACCCGTCACGTGTGTGTGACCCGTCACGTGTGTTCATCAGATATAGCGCCGGTTTACACGACACCGTTTTCAACTAAACACCTACAACCTTTTAGCGTTTTGTTTACACACTAAAAGTGTTTTGGGTGTCAGAAAACAAACTTTTGAAAACGACCAAAACATGAATCTCTGATGACGATGACGTCATGCTCATGTGTATCACATGTTCAGTCTATAGTGTGTCATCGCCATCTAGTGGCCTGGCAGCAAAATAATGCGTTTTTAGTCGTTTCCATGCATTTGCGTGACTGGGGATCGGTTTGACAATGGTGTCGTCTGTACACAGAAAACTCAAAGGAGAAAATGCCGTTTTAAGCACATCGTTGTGGTGTAAACGTGCCCTAAAACACACACACACACACACACACACACACACACTACAGCCAGCGCTCTCACCAGTCCTCGGTCCAGGTAGCGATGCACGAAGTCCTTCCAGGTGATCTCTCGGCCCGGGTCTCTGAGGTAGAGGATCAGCAGGAGCGACGCGACTCCACCCGCCGTCAGCAGCATATAGCGGAAGTCCTTATCGTCCCACGGCACGTCTCCCTGAAACACCACACACACACACACACACACACCTTAAAACACACGACAATCATCTGTATAAAGACACCACACACACACACACCCCTCCTTAAAACACACGACAATCGTCTGTATAAAGACACCACACACACACACACACACACACACCTTAAAACACACGACAATCATCTGTATAAAGACACCACACACACACACACACCCCTCCTTAAAACACACGACAATCGTCTGTATAAAGACACCACACACACACACACCTTAAAACACACGACAATCATCTGTATAAAGACACCACACACACACACACCTTAAAACACACGACAATCATCTGTATAAAGACACCACACACACCTCAAAACACACGACAATCATCTGTATAAAGACACCACACACACACACACACGCCTCCTTAAAACACACGACAATCATCTGTATAAAGACACCACACACACCTCAAAACACACGACAATCATCTGTATAAAGACACCACACACACACACACACACCTCCTTAAAACACACGACAATCATCTGTATAAAGACACCACACACACACACACACACACACCCCTCCTTAAAACACATGACAATCGTCTGTATAAAGACACCACACACACCCCTCCTTAAAACACATGACAATCGTCTGTATAAAGACACCACACACACCCCTCCTTAAAACACATGACAATCGTCTGTATAAAGACACCACACACACACCTCCTTAAAACACACGACAATCATCTGTATAAAGACACCACACACACACACACACACACACCCCTCCTTAAAACACATGACAATCATCTGTATAAAGACACCACACACACACACACACACACACCCCTCCTTAAAACACATGACAATCGTCTGTATAAAGACACCACACACACACACACCTTAAAACACACGACAATCATCTGTATAAAGACACCACACACACACACACCTTAAAACACACGACAATCATCTGTATAAAGACACCACACACACCTCAAAACACACGACAATCATCTGTATAAAGACACCACACACACACACCTCCTTAAAACACACGACAATCATCTGTATAAAGACACCACACACACACACACACACCTCCTTAAAACACACGACAATCATCTGTATAAAGACACCACACACACACACACACACCCCTCCTTAAAACACATGACAATCGTCTGTATAAAGACACCACACACACACACACCCCCTCCTTAAAACACATGACAATCGTCTGTATAAAGACACCACACACACCTCAAAACACACGACAATCATCTGTATAAAGACACCACACACACCTCCTTAAAACACATGGCAATCATCTGTATAAAGACACCACACACACACACACACACCTCCTTAAAACACACGGCAATCATCTGTATAAAGACACCACACACACACACACACACACACACCCCTCCTTAAAACACACGACAATCGTCTGTATAAAGACACCACACACACACACACACCCCTCCTTAAAACACACGACAATCGTGAAAGTACAATGGGCATTTAACTCTAAAAGTGAAATCTCATTGGCTGATGTCAATGTCTGACGCCGTGATTGGTTCAGATGCATCACGTGACGCGCTCTGATGTGTGTTTTTGACTGTTTTTCTGCTCAGTTGAAGGCCATCAATGCTGTGTGATCAAGTTTTGATGTGATTTAGGTGGTGTGTATTGTTGTTGCTAATGATTTGATGAGATATTGTCAGTAAATAGTTGTTTCCACTAAAAAAGTATGATTTGTTACATAACAAATCTTTAAATGCCTTTTTCTCAAAATGAGTTTTTTGTCATTCTCCAGTGACACATCTCAGCCGATGTTCACCAAACTCTCCAGTTACACACTTAGCAGTATTCTGAAGATATGTTCAGAGGGATTTGTTAATAAATCATTCCTGGCCTGATTTATGTGACATTTAATCAAAAAACTATGGCTAAAATCGATTTTTTTAAGGATATGGACAGTACATTTAGATTTCCTAGGTCATGAAAGCATATCTCCTGAAATCCCTCTGAACATCTTTTTTCATCTTGTGTGTAATCAAAAGTTAAAAATAATTTTGCACCCGGCTTTATCATATGTTCAGATCTATCTACTGAAAATATATGCAAAATTGTGCATATTTAATGAGATAATGCCTAATTTGCATAATTAAACATAAAAAAAACAAAAACAAATGATGAACTTGTGTAATGGCGCTTTTCCACTGCATGGTACGGTACGGCACGGCTCGCTTTAAATGGTACCACCTCTGTTGAGATTCCAAGCGTACCGTACCGATACCAAATGTGACGTGAAAACACTGCAGATCACTGATTGGTCAGACAGAATCGTCACTTCAGCGTCATTGTATTTGCGACACGAGACACTAAACCCGCTAGATTTAAATAGCCAGACAACAGCCAACGCGGTAGCACCTGTTTTTAGAGTATTTACTTGACAAAAAAAGTTTAAAAAAATCACACAAGAAATGTCTGAATCGTGGTCAGTGGACGAGGTGCAGACGTTCCTCTCGTTGGTTGCCGAGGAGCGGAAGTAGCACAGCTCTTAGCCGCTGTCGGACCTACAACTATTAACGATCAGTCCCACCCACTTTGAAGCGGTACTAACTGCAGTGGAAAAACAACCGAGCTAAAGCGAACCGAACCGTGCCGTACCGAGCAGAGCCGTACCATGCAGTGGAAAAGCGCCATAAGTAATCAACTGAGGAAGTGTCATGGTGATATCTATTATTTTAAAATTGTACCCTATTCACCTGTTGTGTCTCGCCTTAAATGTCATAAAAATATTGAATGACGTAAAAATAGGCATCATATTTTTTATTTATAATATATTTGTTTCTGGGGGTAGAACACGAGGCAGAGCGGGTCATGAGGGTTTACCTGCAGCAATCGACTCTTCCAGTCGTTCCTCCCTCCTTTCCTCCCTCCTCCTCCTCCTCCTCCTCCTCCTCCTGCTCCCGGTCCGCCGGCTTTCCCATCTGAGGATGAAGAGGCTGTGAGTGAGGAAGACTCCGGTGAACATCACCTGTCACTCATCTAGTGTGGTCTTACCTTTAGGAGCCTCGGTGGAGTAAGAGCAGATCGGGAGCCGGCCGTGGTTCCCTGCGGACGCCGCTGGCTTCAGGCGCTTCAGGGATAAAAACTGAGGAAGCAAGGAATTATGGGTCATAAATTACTGAAACACATTAGGAGTTATGTCACAGTGTGACACGGTTATTTGTAACATCATAAAGTCCAAACATATGTCAAGTGGATATATCTATCAATATGCAATGGTCAATATTTAAAGTGGATCAAAACCTTTCATCAAAGTTACACATGCATTTTGCACAATACCCGTTTTTGTCTTAAACTGTTGACTACTGTATATAAACAGACAAATACATATCTGTCAGATAATGTAACAAGACCAAACACACAGCAATGTATCTCTCTCTCACACACACACACACACACACACACACACACACACTTGATCTAATACACCAGTGTGATGAAACAAACACGTGTGTGTTCAGGGATAAAAACTGAGAAAGGAATTAATTATGAGCAGGATTATGAGTTTATGAGAAATTACTGAAACATTCTAGGAGTTACGTCACCTTGACGGTTATTTGTTAACGTTACATCATAACAAAGATCAAATATGCCAAATCATCCATGTCTAGTTATAGACACAGACAAGTATATAGGTCAATAACAAGACTAAACAAACACCAGATAATCATATCGCACACACACACTTGATCTGATACACCAGTGTGATGAAACAAACACGTACGTGTGTGTGTGTGTGTGTGTGTGTGTGTGTGTGTGTGTGTGTATGTGTGTGTGTGTGTGTGTGTGTGTGTCTGACCGGCGGCTGAGCTCCAGGGAGTCCCGCGGCTCCTCGACGGTTGACGCCGCGCAGGAGAGCTCTGATCCCGCAGCGCACAGAAGCAGCGGCCGCCGCGGAGAACAGCGCTGCCATCGGGCCAGAACACGGTCACAGACCCCGGTCACTTCACACTCAGATCCCGGTAACTCTCGACACAGACCCCGGTCACTACACACTCAGCCGAGCTTCATTCTCCATCACAGAGAGTTGAGTAACGGCTGCCGTGCCTGCGCTCAATGACATCTCCGCCAGCAGGACCCCACCGCCCGCCTCTGTGCGACGCCTGAGGAACATTTCTAATCTCTTAACAATCTTAAAATAAAATAAATACAAACTTTTGGGGAGAAACAAGTAATTTTATTGAAATAAGTAAATAAGTTAAATATGTTTTGGATGTTATCATTCTTTTTAATATTATATATCCATGAAAAAAATATATTTACTCTAAAACAGGCGGTAAAAGTCGACTTGGGGTCCTTATTATGCAGTACATAACGTGAAGCCCCGCCCCGATTCTAAAGATTTGATTGGTCATGTGGAGTATCCTCTCCCTCCACTAGAAGGCGCTCAGAGAGCGAGCGACTCACAAAGCCCAAACCTCTCATTGAAAATTCATCACAGTAGGCTAATGTGCAGAGTAGATACTGTCTATGAGTAGATCCTACATTTAGAAGAGTGATAGTTTAAGATTATTAATTCCACGAATGTTACTAGATATTCGCCAAACACATCTAAAAAAAAAGAAAAAAGAAAAAAGAATGACCGACTGTGATTGGTTCATCCACGACTACGCTGAAAAAAGTAACAGGCACAGGAGGAGAAAAAAACAGAAACTAACGGTTTGAAAAAGATACACTGTCGATAATTATAAGAAAAATGTTATAAGGTAAAAACTGTTTGTTAGATGAGGAGGAGGGGAGACGCGCACCTCACTTTCCCTTCACAGTGAAGAGTTAAAAAAGAGATGCTTCCTAACTGACCAATCAGAGCCAACTTCCGCATGTTAGGCCACGCCCTGTCAGGAACCTGAAATCAAATCGCATCCTCTTATGAAACAAGGAATAATCACCCTTACTGTTTACTTGTATTACTTTACTCCTTACGTCAAAAAGTAATCTGTTTATATACTGCACGTTACTTGTAATGCATTATTTACTGGCTAGAACAAAAAGTAATCTGAGTACGTAATGCACGTTACTTGTAATGCGTTACTTAATCAGATTACGGTATGTTACGAGTACGCATTACAAGTAAAGTGCATTACGTACTCACATAATCAGGTTACTTTTTGTGATGTTAATGCAAAATATATTCTGATAACAAATACATAAAAGTTACTACAGATGAAGTATAACCCCCCCTCCCCCCCCCCCCAAAAAAACAGTAATAGTATGAACTGTAGCTGAAATATAGCTAGTGATGTATGATGTCCAATTTAGTGGACGGATGATTATCAGATAATCAGAATTTTCTCCCTATCTAAAATCAATACTTGGAAAATTTATTTTTATTTATTTTTTACCTGCAAGAGTCTCCTAGGATAGAAGGATGGATGGATATTCCGGAGCAACTTGGCATTTCTGAACAGTCATCGGCCATCTTGGTTTGGAGTTAAAAATAAAATACAAATCTACATACAAATGTATAGGATGATGCACCAGCGTTCACTGTAGAGGATGATGAGTGCAACTATGCCATTGTTTCTCATGGGGTCATATGGTATTTTCATTTAATATTAAAAAAAAAAAAATTATTACCGGTAAATAATACATTTACATTACAAAATAAACATTATTTCCTATTATTAAATACTGTATTTTATAAATACATTTTAATAATTGATTTGTATTATTCAAATCATATGACATTTTTTTTATTTACAGCAAATTGAGCAACTGACCTCGTGAGCAGCGCATTCATGCGATTACAAAACTCGCTCGTCCGCCGTCAATAAATCGCCATCCGAATGCAAGTTTCATCACTGAGGTGTCATGCTAATTCTTTTTCCAGACGTCCACATGACAATTACTGTCAGAATAGGGCTTAAGTGTGAAAGGTTTAGTCGACCCTATTTATTTTTTAAGCACATTTAATGCATCTCACTGTAAATGATTAATTTGTGCATTTGTATTTTACTCGACTCAATTTCAAATAAGAATTTTGACTCAATCTGGTGATATATACAGGATTTCTCTAATCATTTAATCGACTTAAACCCCGGCCTTTTATTATGATCGACTGAACAAAACAATTTATCGAACCATTTTTTTGATAAACAGTTTCACTCAGAAGTAGCCAGAGATATTTTCTTTTTCTGTTGTGGCGTACATCCGTGTAATTGGGACTAAGTTCACAAACCATGAGAGAAATCGTATGCTTGGTGTCACTTTATTGCTTCTTAAAGAACATGTGAAATTGCACGTTATTAGACAATGTGTAGTAATTAATGAAATATACAACAAACTTAAATATTTATATAAAAGAACACAATCAAAAACACTTATAAGCACTGCAAGCAAAGCAGCGCTTCACAACAAGGTCGACGCTCACTGTTAACAAAACTAGTGTAACTCAAAGATACAGTTTAAAAGATATCTCAACAAATGCTAAAAAGAAAAGAAACATTATTATTATTATTATTGTAACACTTTATTTTAAGGTGACGTAGTTACATGTTACTACATGTACTTACTATAGTAAACAGTATATTATGCATAATTACAAGTAATTAACCCTACACCAAACTCTAACCCTAAGTCTATAGTAAGTACATGTAGTTAAATAATATTACTCAGTACATATCTGAGTAAGAACAATGTAATTACCTCACCTTAAAATAAAGTGTAAGCATTATTATTGTCCGATAGGCAGTGAAGCTGATGTGGAGGCCGATGTGCTGAGTTAATGTGTCAGTCGCTGTCGCTGTTGCTCTCGGAGCTGACGAAACAGCCGTCCTCTCCCAACTCAGCCTGGAACCAGTGCCCTGAGGACCACAAACACCCGTCACACTCACTGAAAAACTGAGGACCACAAACACTCGTCACACTCACTGAAGGACCACAAACACTCGTCACACTCACTGAAAAACTGAGGACCACAAACACTCGTCACACTCACTGAAGGACCACAAACACTCGTCACACTCACTGAAGGACCACAAACACCATCACACTCACTGAAGGACCACAAACACCCGTCACACTCACTGAAACATTGAGGACCACAAACACTCGTCACACTCACTGAAGGACCACAAACACTCGTCACACTCACTGAAGGACCACAAACACCCGTCACACTCACTGAAGGACCACAAACACTCGTCACACTCACTGAAGGACCACAAACACCATCACACTCACTGAAGGACCACAAACACCCGTCACACTCACTGAAGGACCACAAACACCCGTCACACTCACTGAAGGACCACAAACACCCGTCACACTCACTGAAAAACTGAGGACCACAAACACTCGTCACACTCACTGAAGGACCACAAACACCATCACACTCACTGAAGGACCACAAACACCCGTCACACTCACTGAAACATTGAGGACCACAAACACTCGTCACACTCACTGAAGGACCACAAACACTCGTCACACTCACTGAAGGACCACAAACACCCGTCACACTCACTGAAACATTGAGGACCACAAACACTCGTCACACTCACTGAAGGACCACAAACACTCGTCACACTCACTGAAATATTGAGGACCACAAACACCATCACACTCACTGAAGGACCACAAACACTCGTCACACTCACTGAAGGACCACAAACACCCGTCACACTCACTGAAGGACCACAAACACTCGTCACACTCACTGAAGGACCACAAACACCATCACACTCACTGAAGGACCACAAACACCCGTCACACTCACTGAAGGACCACAAACACCCGTCACACTCACTGAAGGACCACAAACACCCGTCACACTCACTGAAAAACTGAGGACCACAAACACTCGTCACACTCACTGAAGGACCACAAACACCATCACACTCACTGAAGGACCACAAACACCCGTCACACTCACTGAAACATTGAGGACCACAAACACTCGTCACACTCACTGAAGGACCACAAACACTCGTCACACTCACTGAAGGACCACAAACACCCGTCACACTCACTGAAACATTGAGGACCACAAACACTCGTCACACTCACTGAAGGACCACAAACACTCGTCACACTCACTGAAATATTGAGGACCACAAACACCATCACACTCACTGAAGGACCACAAACACTCGTCACACTCACTGAAGGACCACAAACACCATCACACTCACTGAAGGACCACAAACACTCGTCACACTCACTGAAACATTGAGGACCACAAACACTCGTCACACTCACTGAAGGACCACAAACACTCGTCACACTCACTGAAGGACCACAAACACCATCACACTCACTGAAGGACCACAAACACCATCACACTCACTGAAGGACCACAAACACTCGTCACACTCACTGAAACACTGAGGACCACAAACACAATCACACTCACTGAAGGACCACAAACACTCGTCACACTCACTGAAGGACCACAAACACCCGTCACACTCACTGAAGGACCACAAACACCCGTCACACTCACTGAAGGACCACAAACACCCGTCACACTCACTGAAACATTGAGGACCACAAACACTCGTCACACTCACTGAAGGACCACAAACACTCGTCACACTCACTGAAGGACCACAAACACTCGTCACACTCACTGAAGGACCACAAACACCATCACACTCACTGAAGGACCACAAACACCATCACACTCACTGAAGGACCACAAACACCATCACACTCACTGAAGGACCACAAACACCATCACACTCACTGAAGGACCACAAACACTCGTCACACTCACTGAAGGACCACAAACACCATCACACTCACTGAAGGACCACAAACACCACCACACTCACTGAAGGACCACAAACACCATCACACTCACTGAGGACCACAAACACCATCACACTCACTGAAGGACCACAAACACTCGTCACACTCACTGAAGGACCACAAACACTCGTCACACTCACTGAAGGACCACAAACACCATCACACTCACTGAAGGACCACAAACACTCGTCACACTCACTGAAGGACCACAAACACCATCACACTCACTGAAGGACCACAAACACTCGTCACACTCACTGAAACACTGAGGACCACAAACACCATCACACTCACTGAAGGACCACAAACACTCGTCACACTCACTGAAGGACCACAAACACTCGTCACACTCACTGAAGGACCACAAACATCATCACACTCACTGAAGGACCACAAACACTCGTCACACTCACTGAAGGACCACAAACACCATCACACTCACTGAAGGACCACAAACACTCGTCACACTCACTGAAGGACCACAAACACCATCACACTCACTGAAGGACCACAAACACTCGTCACACTCACTGAAACACTGAGGACCACAAACACCATCACACTCACTGAAGGACCACAAACACTCGTCACACTCACTGAAGGACCACAAACACCATCACACTCACTGAAGGACCACAAACACCATCACACTCACTGAAGGACCACAAACACCATCACACTCACTGAAGGACCACAAACACTATCACACTCACTGAAGGACCACAAACACCATCACACTCACTGAGGACCACAAACACCATCACACTCACTGAAGGACCACAAACACCATCACACTCACTGAAGGACCACAAACACCATCACACTCACTGAAGGACCACAAACACCATCACACTCACTGAAGGACCACAAACACCATCACACTCACTGAAGGACCACAAACACCATCACACTCACTGAGGACCACAAACACCATCACACTCACTGAAGGACCACAAACACCATCACACTCACTGAAGGACCACAAACACCATCACACTCACTGAAGGACCACAAACACCATCACACTCACTGAAGGACCACAAACACCATCACACTCACTGAAGGACCACAAACACCATCACACTCACTGAGGACCACAAACACCATCACACTCACTGAAGGACCACAAACACCATCACACTCACTGAAGGACCACAAACACCATCACACTCACTGAAGGACCACAAACACCATCACACTCACTGAAGGACCACAAACACCATCACACTCACTGAAGGACCACAAACACTTGTCACACTCACTGAAGGACCACAAACACCATTACACTCACTGAAGGACCACAAACACCATCACACTCACTGAAGGACCACAAACACTCGTCACATTCACTGAAGGACCACAAACACCCGTCACACTCACTGAAGGACCACAAACACCATCACACTCACTGAAACACTGAGGACCACAAACACCATCACACTCACTGAAGGACCACAAACACTCGTCACACTCACTGAGGACCACAAACACCCGTCACACTCACTGAAACACTGAGGACCACAAACACCATCACACTCACTGAAGGACCACAAACACTCGTCACACTCACTGAGGACCACAAACACCATCACACTCACTG